>NW_010967205.1:53772-56436 GCF_000463585.1 Tarenaya hassleriana
CCTGCTGAAACTTCAACAATTTGCTTAAATCTCTCCAAATTCTTGCCTAAGCTCCCTCTTGATTTTTCTGTCCGTCGAATCCACCCCAATTCGTCTTCCGCTTCTCCTTTTTAAGGAGAAATCAGGTCCCTTTCATTTGGTATAATAGCGCATTTCAAGGAAAGTTTGTCGGAAGCAATCATCATAAAAAACAAAGGAGACAACTTGGAGACAAATTGAATGGCACGTTGTCTTCTACTTCCCTTTTTTTATTATACATTATATATAGATATTATATATGCATAGATATATATTGTTTAATATATATATATGTATATTATTCATATGCATCTTTAGCACCACGTAGATCTATATGTAGAGACATATACATACTATATATATATACATATATATATATTTATTAATATATATACATGATATATATATAGACACACATCACATACGCATAAAATACATATAATATACACTTAGATATATATACACACACTATATATAATTATATACATATATAAATATACGCATGCATATGTAAATATATATACATTTATATAAGTGTATAATATATATTTATATACTATATATATTTAACAAACAATGTATACATATTATAAGTATATATGTACGTTTACACACGAACACATTTGCTTCCGTGCTCAGTCGTTTTTGTCCAATTCACTTGAAAATACAACGCTTACGTTCGAATCTCCATTCTTCCTGCAAAATATCGAAAACATCGAAATCAGTGTAAAACTATACAAAATAACGTTTATAAATATGTAAATCTTACAAAATATAATCTATTTCTTATATGAAAATATATCAATATATACATATCATCAAACTCCCCCAAACTTAGTATTTTGCTCGTCCTCGAGCAAACTAAATCTCGAAAAACTGATGAATGAAACTAATACGAAAAAGAATCGTAGAAATAGATTTGAGATCGAACATGATGCTAATCGAGAACGAAATCGAAGACATTTAATACGACATCTCAATCTATATGACAAAATCAGATAGAGATGGGGTTTGTTATTTAGAATTCTTCCAGATTTCGATCAATCTTTATCAAACGTGTTTTCAAATATCTCATATTCTCATTTTTCTTTTTGATACTCTTCTGAAAAAAATTGTCCCGTGCTTCTAGGACGTTGAAGTTGTCGAGCAGAATTTTTTTTCTTTTCAAACACACATATGTACATATATATACATGCTCGACCCACAACTTAGACCCGAGCCTAAGAGCACTCATATCCCCGAATGATATTCATTAATGAGATAATGACAGAGGAGTGTCGGGATCTTATTTGAAGAGTTTTTTTTTACAGTATTTGACTTTGACGGTAAAAATCCTTCCGAAATTCTGAATACCAATTTACCCCATGTTCTAACTAATTCTATCATAAAATCGATCTACCGAATCAAAATATCCTCGATAATTCGTTCTATATGGGTCACAAAATATCTCAAACAATCTAATTCTATCGATTCAAAACACATACACGTATGTATATATACACACACAATTGGATTTTTTTTGTGCATATATCTATGTATATGTACATATTACCTTAAAAATACGATTATCGATGTAATTGACTATCGAATCTCTCTCCCAAACTTGAACTGAACACCGTCCTCGGTGTTAGCTCGCCTCGTGGTCGAGAAACGACTCATGATATATAGGAAAGAATGGAAAAGAGGGAGACACTTAGCTGTTCTAATGCAGTGTCGGTACTTTTCTTCCGAGAGTTTGGAGTTGTGTTGCCATTGGTTGTTGTTTTCCATTTGAGCTTTAAGAGAAATTTGAAATGCACACAATATATACAAAAACGAAAAATAAAGCAAACCAAACACAAAGGATATATGATCGGGATCCCTCCCGACAAGGGCTCGTTTAGGGTCGTGATAACGCAAATCTAGGTATAGAAATAATGCTCAAGTGATAAAAACCTAGATACAGCGAATACCGCAAGGATACAGATCAACTGTAGTACCAGGGTCGAACACAGGGAATAGTTAACTCTAGGAACAAGACTCGACCAAGAATTAGATCAGGAAATATGGAATGAAGTATGTGAATATCGGAAATAAAACAATAAACTAACTAAGTAAAATCAAATAGATAAACCACCGTAGCTTCGGGATAACCTTAATGAGTAGGGATTGTTTCTAAGAATGGAGAATCTACGAATATCGAACTCTAATCGGGGATCTCAAGTTCTAATATCAGATTTGGCTCTCTCAAGTCCTAAATCCACTATCCAATAATTTAACCTATCGATCTCTCAACCTAATAGATTAAAATATCAAATGCATTAACGATCACTATCACAGTTCCTAAACCGATTAACCTATCTCTCAATAGTCTTAATCAATTCATTCAATGAATTCATTCCGAATCTAATCTCAACTCTCGTTGCAAATCAGAATCTAAAATCAATCAATCAACTGACCAAGAAGATCAAAAGCAATAAACTCAATTCAATTAAACTGAAGAGTATCGATAACGTAGTCTCGGAAAATAAAAACCAAACAAATCCCTACAAAGTTAAATTCCTAGCTACAGTGAAACGGCTACTCACTACCCATAACAACGAACGAGTTCAAATCAATAAAGAGAAACATAGAAACAGATAAAGAAGACTCGCAACGATCTCTCGA
>NW_010967205.1:56690-58675 GCF_000463585.1 Tarenaya hassleriana
TCTCGAGTTCTCTGGCTTCTGCTGTGATCTCTCGATGATCTCTGAAGCTCAAGACGTCTCCTATTTATTTGCTTGGCAGTTGGGCTTCTTCCTTTCTGAAAACGGAAGTCTGGATGCAAAATAGGAAGTTTTTTCGTAATGCAACACGGTCCGTGTCAATTCTCTGAGCAAAACTTCACTTTTTTCAGCACGGACGCAACACGGCCGTGTCGAATTCAACACGGTCCGTGTCGATTCTTCAACTCGAACATGTTTGACAGATTTGCTCATAACGTTCTGCTCCAATGTCGGATTTGTGCGATCTTGGTGTCTATGCGTAGATATTGAAGAGAGCTTTCCAATGAGGACATGCAATTTGGACTTGTAGAGTGGTAGTTATTAAACTTGCAAGATTTGACTTTTTAGGCTTCGTGTTTTTCCCCGGAACAACTCCAAATGTTCCCGTTTCGTCTGTGATGTTCCGTAGTCCATATTTTCCACTCCTTTTGCTCTCTTTTATGCATGAATACCTGTTTTGATACCAAAGAAAGCAACCAAGCAATATCGAGACCAAATGTGCTCTAGAATGCTTATAAATATGCAAAACCGAGTAAAATGCACTAGACATCCTATACCAAAATGTCACCAAAATACATGTTATCAAACTCCCCCAGACTTAAACCTTTGCTCGTCCTCGAGCAAATACTCCATGAAAAGCGGTCTGAAAGGAGGGCGAGATAATGACATAACTCAAAATGATAATCGAGAGCGAAACCTCTATCCGACCTAGATCCCCGTGAACAATGATCAAGTCTATCTAGTATGATCTCCCTCTCTAAAGGATAGTCTTTCCTAGCTATGGGATCTATACCGCTACAAGAACCAATCCAAGAACTTCAATCATTTACCAAGCATGTTTCTCGAACCTATCAGGCCATTCTACCTAATCGTATCAAGTATACGCTTTCGGTATTCTTTCTTTTTCCTCTTCTTTTTTTTTTCATCTAGCTAGATTTTTTTTTCTTTTGTTGTCATCTCGGATTCCTAGGACGTTGAAGTTGAAGGGTTCCTAATCAAATTTTTTTTCGATTTTGTTTATTGGATAACCCGACCCACAACTTAGACCCGAACAATCAAATTGATGCACTCATGTCCTCGAACGATTTTCGTTGACGAGATAATGACAGCGGAGTGTCGAGATGCTCACTATCTTTTTCTGCACATAAAGAAATGAGAATGCATTTGATAATAGACTTTACCGATTTCAACAAACATGGGAAAGGTTCTTAGGGAAACTTTTCTACTTGGCTAGACAACATCGGTCCCATGGGTTCCAACCAACAATTTCTATCCCACAAGCCATTCTAGAATATCCTAAAGGTCAAGCAATCAATTCAACAAAACATAACCACGTTCAACGGATCACAATGTTTTCAAGACGTTTCTACTCTCTCATGCCATAGATCATCACATCAATACTCAAAACGGTTTTATCCACGTGATCTTATATGTCCTAAATACTATATGTAAATGCATAACCCTAATAACAACAAACTATATGATCCTAAAACATCCTATATGCACATGCAACTAAAAAGTGAAAATAAAAGAGAAAAATGCATGCAACACTACTCTATATGGATATGGTTTGGCGTTAGACGAATCCTCCCCCAAACTTGAACTGGACACTGTCCTCGGTGTCAATTCTCGTCTAGTAGAGGCAACCAATAAAATGAGACAAAAGAGAAGAAAATCAAAAAGGAAAAAGAATACTCAGCTCGCGATGTTCGTTCACTCGCACTTAAGTCTGCCTACGTCAATCGCATAGCTAGCATCCTTGCCTCCTCAATAGCTCCTCATTAGAACTCAACCTGGTGATAAGAGACACAAACCAATATCCGATGCAAAAAGAAACAGAAAGGAAAGAAAACTAACCTAAAAACTCGGGTTGCCTCCCGGGAGCGCTTGTTTAGGGACTTTAGCTTGACCAAACTCTCTCAACTACC
>NW_010967205.1:61226-62581 GCF_000463585.1 Tarenaya hassleriana
GTTTTTCATCTAGCTAGATTTTTTTTTCTTTTGTTGTCATCTCGGATTCCTAGGACTTTAAAGTTGAAGGGTTCATAATCGCTCTTTTTGTCGATTTTGTTCATTGGATGACCCGACCCACAACTTAGACCCGAACCATCAAATTGATGCACTCATGTCCTCGAACGATTTTCGTTGACGAGATAATGACAGCGGAGTGTCGAGATGCTCACTATCTTTTTCTGCACATAAAGAAATAAGAAATTCATTTGATAATAGATTTTATCGATTTCAGCAAACATGGGAAAGGTTCTTAGGGAAACTTTTCTACTTGGCTAGACAACATCGGTCCCATGGGTTCCAACCAACGATTTCTATCCCACAAGCCATTCTAGAATATCCTAAAGGTCAAGCAATCAATTCAACAAAACATAACCACGTTCAACGGATCACAATGTTTTCAAGACGTTTCTACTCTCTCATGTCATAGATCATCACATCAATGCTCAAAATGGTTTTATGCACGTGATCTTGTATGTCCTAAATATTATATGTAAATGCACAATCCTAACAACAAACTATATGATCCTAATGCATCCTATATGTACATGCAACTAAAAAGTGAAAATAAAAGGGAAAAATGCATGCAACAGTATTCTATATGGATATGGTTTGGCGTTAGACAAATCCTCCCCTAGACTTGAACTAGACACTGTCCTCGGTGTCTAATCTCGTCTAGTAGAGGCAACCAATAAAATGAGTCAAAAGAGAAAAAAATCAAGAAAGAAAAAGAATACTTAGCTCGCGATGTTCGTTCACTCGCACTTAAGTCTGCCTACGTCAATCGCATAACTAGCTTCCTCGCCTCCTCGGTAGCTCCTCATTAGAACTCAACCTGGTGATAAGAGACACAAACCAATATCCGATGCAAAAAAAAAGAAAGGAAAGAAGAACTAACCTGAAAGAAAAACTCGGGTTGCCTCCCGTGAGCGCTTGTTTAATGTCTTTAGCTCGACCCATCTTACTCAAATAGGAGGGGGTTCTGGGGGAATGGGTCTTGGAGGAATGGTTTGAAGTGGAATGGGGTTGGATGAGACAAATTCAGCTGATTTGGTGTGGCTTCGATCGAAGTGATGTAGCTCTTCATTTACCTTACTGACCGACCGAAACTTGAGTGGTGGTAATTGGGGGTCAGCATGGAAGTCGGATGAAAGAGGTGGTGGATCTCCTTGAATAACAGTTTGGGGGACTGCTCGACTCGAGATGGGAATAGTCTCAGACGAGTAAACAACCAGTTCAACCTTATGTGATTTCACATCGAATTTTTGCTTTTGTGAACATGGTTGATCAAACTGAACGTCTTTCTTGTGTTTCTT
>NW_010967205.1:63667-65285 GCF_000463585.1 Tarenaya hassleriana
CTGAAGCTCAAGACGTCTCCTATTTATTTGCTTGGCAGCTGGGCTTCTTCCTTTGCTGAAAACGGAGGTCCGGATGCAAAATAGGAAGTTTTCCCGTAATGCAACACGGCCGTGTCGAATGCAACACGGTTCGTGTCAATTCTCTGAGCAAAACTTCACTTTTTTCAGCACGGACACAACATGGCCGTGTCGAATGCAACACGGTCCGTGTCGATTCTTCAACTCAAACATGCTTGACAGATTTTCTCATAACTTTCTGCTCCAATGTCGGATTTATGCGATCTTGGTGTCTATGCATAGATATTGAAGAGAGCTTTCCAATGAGGTAGAGAACACACAATTTGGACTTGTAGAGTGGAAGTTATTAAACTTGCAAGATTTGACTTTTTAGGCTTCGTGTTTTTCCCCGGAACAACTCCAAATGTTTCCGTTTCGTCTGTGATGTTCCGTAGTCCATATTTTCCACTCCTTTTGCTCTCTTTTATGCGTGAATACCTGTTTTGATACCAAAGAAAGCAACCAAGCAATATCGAGACCAAATGTGCTCTAGAATGCCTATAAATATGCAAAACTGAGTAAAGTGCACTAGACATCCTATACCAAAATGTCACCAAAATACATGTTATCAGGTCGTGAGCTTGACCTTCTCGATTTAATTCTCAGACGGGTCAGAGAGAGGAAGTATGTCTCTCTCGGTGATCGGGAATGTCGGATTGTACAGTTTGACTCTTTGGGCATTGACCTTAAACGAACTGTCGTCTCCTCCCCAAAGCTCAATTGCACCGTGGCTTGAAACGTCTTTCACCGTGTATGGACCGGACCATCGGGATTTAAGCTTTCCTGGAAACAAACGCAAATGTGAGTTGAAAACAAGGACTTGGTCATTTACCTTGAACGATCGTCGGAGAATGTGAAGGTCATGCCATTTCTTTGTGCGTTCCTTGTAAATTTTCGCGTTCTCGTATGCGTCAAGACGAATCTCATCAAGGTGCTGCAGTTGTAGAAGGCGTTTTTCCATTGCTGTCTTCATGTCATAGTTCAGCGTCTTTACTGCCTAGAATGCCTTATGCTCCAATTCAACAGGTAGATGGCAAGACTTTCCATAAACAAGCTGGAACGGAGTCATACCGATGGGAGTCTTGAAGGCAGTTCTGTATGCCCAAACCGTATCATCCAACTTCTGCGACCAATCCTTCCGCGAGCGTCATACTGTCTTCTCGAGTATGGTCTTGATCTCGCGGTTGGATATCTCAACTTGGCCGCTCGTCTGTGGGTGGTACGGAGTAGCTATGCGATGTCGCACTCCATACTTCTTCAGGAGTTGTTCGATCACCCGGTTGACGAAATGAGTTCCACCATCATTGTGTTGGTTGTGATGCTCTAGGATGATCCGTGATATGACATTTTGACTTTGTATTGATTCATTGATTTATGAATGCATTACTTTTCCCGTTATATGATTAGCATGTTTGTTATATTACGGTAAATATCCTTGAATCATTGCAGATGATTCTAAATTCCCTGGTCAGTTATCATTGTGGGAACAATGATGAATTAAGACCAGCATGATGTGTGATAGATGATTATGATCATATAAGATTGTCACATGGACATGAGT
>NW_010967206.1:0-688 GCF_000463585.1 Tarenaya hassleriana
TCTGCCAAACCTCCAAAAACATCGATCTCAGCCCTGTTTTCTTCTCCCAGTATTGGAGTCGCCTCCGGTTCCACAAATACAGTATCTTTCTTGCCACTGAAACCCTCGAAGCCTCTCGGCTGTTCACCTCGAACCATCTTCTGACTCAATCTGCCATGAAATTCTTCCAATTTAGAGTCAATCCGAGACAGCAAAACCCTAAGATCCTCACGCGAGTGCTGCTGGTTCGATGCCTCGTCACAAACAGGTTCCTCCGACGCAAGCCTCCGTTTCTTCTTGGGGCGTTCGGTCTTGCTGTTCTCAGAGGCCAGGAATGCGTTCAAATCAACAGTGCGTTTCCGTCGATTCTCTTCGCTCAACGCCCTGTAACTCGTCGCGATCGTACGGACATCTCCGGGATTCTCGGGCCAGTGATAAAGTTGGCCGTCGGGACCGTAGCAGATGAAGCAGACAGAGATATCGCAAAGAACGGAGAGCTCTCTAGCTTTGTTCTTAAGGGTCTGAACTCTCTTCGCAAAAGCCGTCTCCTTTGCCTTGGATTCTTTGGACCTGGGTTTCTTGCTCGCCATTGTTGATCGCAAACGATGACCCAATTTCGCTTCGGACAAGATCGATCGAGAGAAGAAGACAGAAGAGAGAGAGAGAGAGAGAGAGAGAGAGAGAGAGAGAGAGAGAGAGAGAGAGAGAG
>NW_010967207.1:0-688 GCF_000463585.1 Tarenaya hassleriana
CGGATACGGATACGGATATCTCAAAAATCCCGGATATCCGATCCGTGCCCACCCCTACTTTTAGCTTTTCAATATTTATATTATTTAAATACTATTTTTTAATCATGTCTCTTAAATAAAAATAAGTTTCTAATAATATTCTCTATTCAAATATTTAATACTCTATGTGTAAGTGGAGCAAGAGCACAGGGCCCCACAATTTGATGGGCCCCACATTTAAAAAAGAAATTTAAATACTAATAATTTGTAATTATATTTAGGGAGATTCACATATTAAATATTGAACTTTAACCAAATTTCCAAATTAAATACCCAACTATCTCACTTCCAAATTAAATAATTAACTATATTAAAATTCACAAATAAAAACTAAACTTTTCAAATTTTAATATATATCTAAGAGATAATCCAAAAAAACCCTTTACTTTTTTTCATCGCAATTTAAACCCTATATTTTTTTATCCAAAAAAACCCTATACTTTTCAAAATTTTAAAAATTATACATATTCATATACACATATTAATTATTATAAGCACAAAATTAATTACATATTTATTTTCTACAAAATTAATAATATTTTTATTTTCTACAAAATTAATTGCACATTTATTTTATATATATATATGTATGTTTTATATATATGTGTGATATATGTATTTTTTCCTAAAAATCATTATATATATAAGA
>NW_010967208.1:0-688 GCF_000463585.1 Tarenaya hassleriana
AAAAAAAATATCGAATATTCGATTTGATTTAAAAACGGTACCAAACTTTTCGATACCGAATTCGATTCAGAAATCATACCGAATTTTTCGATTCGATTAAAAAATAGTATCAAACTTTTCGATACCGAATTCGATTCGAAAATTATACCGATTTTTTTAATTCGATTAAAAAATGATATCAAACTTTTCTATTCGGTATCATATATTTTAGTTGGTATACATATATATGCATATATATATACATATACATATATATATTTATGTATACATATACGTATATATACATATTTTACTATTTATATATCTATATATAATAATTTAAGTTACATATGTAATATGCTTAATATTGTTGTTGATGATGTGGTGGGTTTAATGGATTAAGTGGTTTAACCCATCTAACTCGTGGGGTTAATGGGTTAAAATCTATATAACCCATTTAAAAAAGTTAATTATATAGATTAACCCATTTAGATCAATAATCGGGTTACGTTGGGTTAATCTGTATAACCCAACCCATATTGACATCTCTAAATTTACATATAGTATCGTGTTCACCATCCTACAAAATTTTAAAAAGAAAATAAAATAAAAAGGTGACACACTTAACCCAAGCAACCGGTGTAGTTGGTTGAGACGAGTTGGTTGTCTTTGTTTCAGGTACCATATTCGAGCTACGGGGTGGAGAGGA
>NW_010967209.1:0-688 GCF_000463585.1 Tarenaya hassleriana
AACTTCAGGATCTACGAAACAGTCAGACAAGCAAGATAGGATAAGGAAAGGAAGTAGCAAAACCAAACAATGACCCCCCTTAAACCACGGGATGTAATTTGAATGTCACATAGAAAAGTTTCTCAATTTGTTTTAAGATGTAGAGAAATTAAACTAGACACAGAGAGAAACTGAGCTAATATTATTTACAGGGAATAAAAGTAAGGTCTTTTTTCTATTCGCATTCAAGAAAACTATGCTCTGGGCGTCAAAGAGCAGAGAGAGAGAGAGAAATGCATATAGGTTTTGCAGATTTATGACTAACAGTACTTGCTCCACAGAAAGAAATCAATAGTCGAAAACACAAAATCTGATTCGGCATAAACACACCAAAAAAACTATAAGCAGAAATATAGTGGAATTACCTGAAATCCCTCCCATGAAGCTCATATATACCAAAGAATTTTAACAAAGAACATAACTTGAGCAGTAGGGACCCAAAGGTGAAGTGAGATAGCTTCTTCTGTATAATGTGCACCTAGAGGACCGTCATAGGAGATTAATTCGTCCAAGACACCAGGTAATTGCAACCCGGTTCCCTCAATTAGCCGCCCTTCGGCTGCAGAAGAAATACAAGTTGTTGCCGACATGCAAAACCAGGAAACAACAGTAGAGAAGATGAATCGTACAATGGAATGAAACACAGTTA
>NW_010967210.1:0-688 GCF_000463585.1 Tarenaya hassleriana
AAAAAAAAGAAAGGACAAATTAAGTCATGGAATTCATCAAAGGTAGGGCCCAACTTTACAATTCCCACAACCTATCAAGAAAAGGTTTACCCTTTAAAGGCTGCAACTTTCCCGATTAAATCCATTGGAAAAAATTAAAATAAAAGGAGTTTTAATTATGAGTCCTGCAAAAAGCTCACAAAGAATCTATGCTTTTTCCTTAACCAATGATTTCACAAAGATACCATGTATTTTATACCGTATGAATATAAAATTACTTATAAAAATAAGACTTTTAATATAAATTATTCTGCTAATAATAGTTTTGAAAATGTATTAAAAAACTTAATAATGGATTTCTGTTAAAACTGTTTGTGGGACACTTAATAATGGATTTCAAAGAAAAATAAATAAAGTATAATTGAAATTCGTGAAAAGAAGTTCACTAAAGAGGATCATCAATTGTGCTTTTTTCACCCAAACCATAATTAAAGCTTTAAAATCAACAAGGAGAACTATAGTGCATAGGATTTGGACACATACCTCGAATAAAAAAAAAATTGGCCATATTTTTTTAAAACACTTGATTATGAAAGACTGCCTACATGTTTCTTTTATTTAAGCGACAAAAAAATGAAAATAATTCATGCATAAATACTTATTGCTTATTAAATCCGCCATATGGAAAAATCAAATGTTTTAAAATGGT
>NW_010967211.1:0-688 GCF_000463585.1 Tarenaya hassleriana
GGACCGGACACACTTTTATTTTTTTTTTCGAACCTTTCTCCCCAGTCCGCGCTGTCCAGTCTGAGTCCGCCTGAGCGGTTGGTCCGCCGCGGACCAGCCCTGTTTTTTTTTTTTTTTTCTTTTTTTTTTTCTTCATTCTTTATCGGTCCTTTCCGCACGTGACGATCCTCGTGCCTCTCCCCGATATTGTACCATCACTTTTGGTGATTTCGTGATATCTCTATTTAATTATTCATTTTTAATAATTAAATATTCCAATCGGGTTTTGGGGTATTACAAATCCTCCCCCCTTAAAAAGAATTCGTCCTCGAATTCGGAATCGCATGTTATCATCAATATTTCCTCGTACTGGATATTATCACCAAAACACAATCCATATTGCCAACGTCATCCGAAGCATAAGTCTGATACAACCGAACGTCATATAAAAGGAGCAACTCTTAAGTAAATAGATGAGGGTAACTACTACGCATCTCTGTCTCGGGTTTCTAAGTCATGTCTGAGACCCCTTGGCTCCGCCACAAGACCTTCACAAGTGGCACCTCCTTCGTCCACAGCTTCTTGACCTTTCGGTCCACTATCTGCAGCGGCTCGTCTCGAAAACGCGTAGCCTCTGGAAACTCCAATTCCTGTGGCTGTAGTACGTGAGAAGGGTCCACTACGTACCTCCGCAGCATCGACACGTGGA
>NW_010967212.1:0-687 GCF_000463585.1 Tarenaya hassleriana
CGCATATCTAATATATGAGCAAAACTTTATGAGCATATTTAGACAACACATTGACGGAATCTCTACATATCGATAAAAATCAGTATATATCTCTCGGTGGATAATCCGATGATCTGAAAATCACCCAAACTAATATGCATCACCCGATAGATGATCTGATAAGTTAGAAGTCAACTCGAATCGCTAGTTATCTCCATACGGTCAACAATTCGAGGCAAATAACCAGCCATGCCCGATGAGTTGGTCCGTTATTGACTGAAAATAATATTAACTTCATAACTTCCAGAAAACATGTCAAAATAAATCTTTCTTTATATCATTAGAAAGTTTTTTCTAATATCTATGCATAGACACCATAATCGCGTAGATGTAATATATGAGCAAAATGTTATGAGCATATTTAGACAACACATTGACGGAATCCCTACATATCGATAAAAATCGGTATATATCTCTCGGTGGATAATCCGATGATCTAAAAATTGACCTAAACTACTATGCATAATTCGGTAGATGATCTGTAAGTTAGAGATCAACTCGAATGCTAGCCATCGCCATATGGTCAACAATTCGAGGCAAATAATCAGACATGCCTGATGAGTTGGTCGATTGTTGACTGATCATAATATTAATTTCATAACTTCCATAAAACATGTCAAAATAAATCTTTCTTTATATCATTAGAAA
>NW_010967213.1:0-3379 GCF_000463585.1 Tarenaya hassleriana
GTCCGAGACGCATCGCGGACTGACCGGAAGAAGCGAACTGAGTTGGTCCGGAGCTGACCAAGTTTGGTCAGCCCCGGACCAAGCTCAGTTTTCGAACTGAGTCCGATTTCTGGTCAGCTCGAAGCTAAAAGGAACGGACCGAGTTGGTCTGGAGCTGACCAAGTTTGGTCAGCCCCGGACCAAGACCAGATAGTCTGCGTTCCGATTCCAGGTCAGCCGGACCAAGGAAACGGACTGAGTTGGTCCGGAGCTGACAGGTGCGAGACGAAGACCGGCGGACTGACCAATTTTGGTCAACCCCGGACCAAGCTCAGATTTTTCTCAAAACGGACAATTTGGCGAACCAGAGAAGCTGACCAAGGTCAGTCCGGCGGACCAGATTCTGGTCAGCTCCGGACTGGACCTCAGACACTTCTCAAGTCCGAAATTTTGTCCTCTTCCTCATGATTAATCTCAAGCTATTACCGCCCATTAGTAGAGCAACTGTCAAGGCCTCGATCGTCATGGTTACGGGTCATGCCCTAGCTGAGCGTGCCTGATTATCTTGGTGAGGCAGTATGGAGAAATCGTGATTCTCATAGCTCGAATATGGTTGAGCTTGAATTGGGTTATCAAGTCGGACTTGGACCTGATGGTAAGGATGGGATGAGGAACATGCAGTGATAGCGTATCACTATCCCATACTCATCTATGAATCACATAGGATGTGATTGACAATGTGTTGTCTACCTAAATAGCATGTTTTTGAGCGTCATGCCCTAGCTGACTCAAAAGCATGTGAAATATGGATCCTAGCTCACTTAGAAACTCATTGAGGGTGTTTTTCTTAGTGGGAGCCTGTCATATTGCACCTATTGTCTGTGTTAGTATGTGTACTAAGCGACTTGCATGTTTTATGTCTTTTGTTTTGTCTTTTTCTGTAGAATATGACTGCTGCAGGTAATCTGGCTAATCTCTCCATGCGATCCATCCTGGATCGGGAGAGACTCACTGGTGGAAACTTTCTCGACTGGTACCGCAACCTGAGAATTGTTCTCAGGCATGAGCGGAAGCTCTACGTGCAGGAAGAAGCCGTTCCAGAGGATGAACCAGCGGCCAATGCGCCCAGGGCTGTCAGAGATGCTTACCATAAGCACATCAATGACAACCTGGACGTGACCTGTCTGATGCTCGGATCTATGTCGGCTGAGTTGCAGAAACAACTCGAAGGAACTGATGCCTTCGAGATGATCGAGCATCTCAGGACTATGTTCGAGGAACAGGCAAGGGTCGAACGATTTAACGTCCTTAAGAACCTGGTCAACTGTAAGATGACCAATGGTTCACCCGTGAGTACTCATATCCTCAAGATGAAGGGTTATCTAGAGGATCTTGACAGACTAGGGTTGGAGGTTAGTCGTGAGTTGGCAGTAGACCTAGTTCTCCAATCCCTGCCGCATAGTTTTGACCAGTTTGTCATGAACTATAACATGCACGGGATGGAGAAGGACTTGACCGAACTACATGGGATGTTGCGATCGGCCGAGCAGAACATCAAAGTCGAGAAGAATGTCCTAATGGTTGGAAAGAGTTCCAACAAGAGGAAGCGTTCCAAGGGCGTGAAAGGCAAGGGCAAAACGGCAAGTGTTGCCGCCGAGCCTAAGCCGAAGGCCGAGAAGGGAGAGTGCCATTTCTGCCATGCCATCGGGCATTGGCGCAGAAACTGCAAACTCTACCTGGAAGATCAGAAGAAGAAGAAGCTTGCAGAAGCTTCATCTTCGGGTATCTTTGTTATAGAGGCTAACTTGTTTACTTCTACATCATGGGTATTGGATACCGGATGTGCCTCACACATTTGTGGAAATGTGCAGGGCTTGAGAAGAAGTAGGCAGCTAGCGAAGGGAGAAGTGGATCTCCGCGTCGGGAATGGAGCAAGAGTTGCTGCGTTGACCGTCGGGACTTATGATCTTACTTTACCTTCTGGACTTGTGTTAGAACTACATGATTGTTATTTTGTACCTGCCATTAGCAGGAATATTATTTCAATTTCATGTTTGGATTCTGATGGTTTTCGTTTTGTTATTGAGAACAAAACTTTATCTATTTATAGAGGTGCTTTATTTTATGGTAATGGTTACCTATTTAATGGCCTTTATATTTTGGATGATAAACCATCTGGATACATGTCGATCTATAACGTTAGTACCAAGCGGTTTAAGCCGAACGACTTAAACCCGACCTATCTCTAGCATTGTCGACTTGGCCACATCAACGAGAAACGCATTGCGAAGCTTCATTCTGATGGACTTCTTGATTCTTTTGATTATGAATCAATCGAATCATGCGATTCCTGTTTGATGGGCAAGATGACAAAATCTCCTTTTACTAGAAAAGGAGAACGGGCCATGACAAAACCTCCTTTTACTAGAAAAGGAGACAGGGCTACAGAGTTGTTAGAACTAATACATAGTGATGTATGCGGTCCTGTGAGCTCACCCGCTAGAGGAGGTTATCTGTACTTTGTTACGTTTACTGATGATTTCAGTAGGTGGTTTGTTGGGTTTCGCATGAGACATAAGTCTGAAACGCTTGAATTGTTCAAGAATTTCAGAAACGAGGTACAAAACCAACTTGGCAAGACGATCAAGTTGCTTCGATCTGATCGAGGTGGCGAGTATATGAGCCAAGAGTTCACTGACTATCTGGCAGATTGTGGGATTGTCTCACAGCTGACTCCACCTGGAACGCCACAATGGAATGGCGTTTCCGAGAGGAGGAACCGAACCTTATTAGATATGGTACGGTCTATGATGAGTCAGGTCGATCTTCCTAAATCCTTCTGGGGATATGCTTTGGAAACGGCAGCGCTTATACTGAACAACTGTCCAACAAAGTCGATTCAGAAGACACCATATGAGATATGGACTGGGAAGCGTCCCAGGTTAGCGTTTATGAAGATTTGGGGATGTGACGTATATGTGAAACGTCTGGCTTCTGATAAGCTATCCGCCAAGTCTGATAAATGCATATTTGTGGGTTACCCTAAGGAAACTAAAGGGTACTGGTTCTACAACCCATCTGAGAACAAAGTGTTTGTTGCTCGGAATGGATCTTTCTTAGAGAGAGAGTTCGTCTCCAAGAGAGTCAGTGGGAGTAGAATAGATCTCGAAGAAGTTCGAGAACCACAAATAGTCGAAGAACCAAGTGAACAGGTCGAAACAGTTCAACCTGTATCACAAGTTGTTGAGACAGCACCTCCTAATGAACCTCGGAGATCTGGTAGAATCCGCCAAGAGCCTACAAGATACGGATTTCTTGTGACTGGAAACGACGAACTCATATTGTTAGAACATGACGAGCCTACGTCATATTCAGAGGCTGTGGCAAGTTCCGATTCCGA
>NW_010967213.1:10310-11267 GCF_000463585.1 Tarenaya hassleriana
AATTCGTATGAGACTTTGAGCAGCCGACTTTTGGCAGAAAAGATAGGGTTTTTGGAGATCCAAAAACGAGTTCTAAGTCTTGGGATTTCTCGGTGCACAAATCGAATAGAGATTCGAGTCCTAGCAGACAAGTTCCAATCGTTGGAATCCATCCCGAGGTGTGGATACGTGTAGAGGGCGAGGTATTCTTCCTGCCTTTCGTGATTAAACGACTTCTTCAGTTGATACAGGCCCCGGATCGATTGAGGTAAGCGTTCTAACGTTTCTACGAATTCAATAGCAGCATGGTTCTAGGGTTCTATAAATTTTGTTTTACTTCCGCTGCACAAACCCTAGAATCGATCTCTTAGGAGTTAGATTCGCTCATGAGATCCCAGGAAACCCAACACTTACTTTACCTTCTGGACTTGTGTTAGAATTACATGATTGTTATTTTGTACCTGCAATTAGCAGGAATATTATTTCGATTTCATGTTTGGATTCTGATGGTTTTCGTTTTGTCATTGAGAACAAAACTTTATCTATTTATAGAGGCGCTTTATTTTATGGTAATGGTTACCTGTTTAATGGCCTTTATATTTTGGATGATAAACCGTCTAGACACAGTTCAATCTATAACGTTAGTACCAAGCGGTTTAAGGCGAATGACTTAAACCCGACCTATCTCTCGCATTGTCGGCTTGGTCACATCAGCGAGAAACGCATAGCGAAGCTTTATTCTGATGGACTTCTTGATTCTTTTGATTATGAATCAATCGAATCATGCGATTCTTGTTTGATGGGCAAGATGACAAAATCTCCTTTTCTATGGGCAAGATGACAAAATCTCCTTTTCTATGGGCAAGATGACAAAATCTCCTTTTCTATGGGCAAGATGACAAAATCTCCTTTTTCTAGAAAAGGAGAAAGGGCTACAGAGTTGTTAGAACTCATACATAGTGATGTATGCGGTCCTAT
>NW_010967213.1:12790-15124 GCF_000463585.1 Tarenaya hassleriana
TTGACAGAGGAGACGTGAAAATAAGCAGAGTGTCGACAGATGATAATATTGCCGACCCATTGACGAAGCCTCTCCCTTCGTCAAAACATGATGGTCATGTTAAGGGTATAAGTATTAGATGCTTGTAGGATAGATCATAGAGCATAGTGGGAGATTGTTGGTTGTAATGCTCTAGGATGATCCGTGATATGACATTTTGACTTTGTATTGATTCATTGGTTTATGAATGCATTACATTCCCGTTATATGATTGGCATGTTTGTTATATTTCGGCATCCTTGAATCATTAGCGAATGATTCTAAACTCCCTAGTCAGTCATCATTGTGGGAACAATGTTGAATGAAGACTAGCATGAGGTGTGATCAACGCGTTGGATGTAGATCACAATCATGGGTACTCGTTGTGAATGAGTGACTGGTTGACCCGCATGAGATTGTCACATGGACATAGTCATGACTTGAATCTCATACAGCGGTTCATTTATGGATCCTCGTACCTGAGATGTCTAGAGTATCTGATATGAGGAGTGGCGTGTCTTGATTGCGTCAAACGTCGTCTTTAACCGGATGATTATAACGGCGTTGATCAGATACGTTCACGAATCATATGGAGATAGTAGACATGCAATATGGGACTTGTCACCTCCTTAACAGGAGAGATATCGCTGGGCCCTCTCGTGGAAGTCGGACTATGAAAACGCGTGGCCACGCTATAGATGAAGTTGCATCTATTTTACTAGTCGATTTGCCAAGACGAGAAAGCAGTTGAACTTGAAGGGTGGCTCAAACCATGGCCTTGTTCAACTTATGATATCGTGAGACAAAGGATCAGAATTCGAGCTGTTAATGCCTTGGTTAGATCACCTCTAACTCAATTCTAAATGGGTGGTGATGTATGCACGGAGGAGGTGGAGATAATCCGTGAACGATCACCGGCTCTCTCGTGGAGGCACTCGAATTCGAACGATGGTTGGAGAAGGACCGAAAAGGATAGGGCTGTGGGACTTTGATCCAATCACCGGCACTCGTAGAGGCTCTCGAATTCGAATCATAGTCAAGAGATGGATAGAGAACGAAGGATAGGGTCTCGGACAAACCAAGACAAGCCTCGGACAAACCAAGACGGGATTTCTCGGACAAACCGAGACAATGTCGGACACACCAACAAGAGGAGTAAAACTCAACTCGAAAATACTTCTTTCCAATATTCAAATCTGAGTTTTACATATGAAAAACACATATAAATAGTAGAAACTTCAACAACTCTTTTGTGATTAAATGCTAAACATGCAAGAGGGGTGGGAGCCTATGCATTTAATAAGGTAGGTGGGAAGAATATAGCTGTTGGAAAAGTTGCTTGCACTCCAAGAAGCTTCCCTTTTGTGTCTTGACTATTCTTGGCCGAAATTAAGGTTTGAGATGGAGAGGAGTTGAGTCTTGGCTGGTCCGATGGAAGGTAAGCTTGCATTCTTCGACTCAAGGTTCGTTTAGGCATGAGACGAACATGTTTGACGTGTTGTCGAAGAGTACGTGCTTTGGCTCGAGTTAACGGTGGTTCGGGCCGAGAATAGAAGTGTGCATGCTTCGGATTTTGTACAACCATTCGTGACTCATCTCGGATGATGATCTCCTTGTGATCGGGTGGGACGTCATTCTCCGATTGAGCTCCTAGCTCCATGTGATCCGGTTGAGCTCCATGTTTCGTAGGTTCCAAGCTTTCGTCCATGCTCCCGCTCCAAGCTATCATTAGCTCCATGCGTTCTTTTATCTCCAAGATATAGTTTGATGCATCGCTCGGGATTCCAAGGTCCTCATCATTCCCTCCCTCTTCTGGAGGTTTCGTCCTCGAAACTGTTTTTCCTACATCAAACGGGGCCAAGTCAGCATTAGTGAACATATAAATTATGTCATACTTACCTTGGTCTTGGCGTGCTTCGAAAATTCCTAGCACTTTCTTTCGAGCCTTTCCCCATTCGAAAGGTTTATCCTTTGTGAGGTCGATATTGTGGTATTGAACCTTTTTCTGTCTGAAAGGTTTATTATCCCTATTCATATCCATGAGTCCGTGATTAGGACTAGGCATTTCATGCGGCCTTTGCGTTGGGAGGATAATCGAGTTTTCTGTCTTTTTCTCCCTGCAAACGTTCTCCTTCTGAGTTTGGAACACCTGTAAATCAAAGACATAATCTAGGGCAGCAAATATGTTAGTGCAACAAGTGTTCTTCCCGAGATGTTCGTAAAAATATTTCAAATTCCAAACCCCTTTTTCGGACGAAAATCGGGCTATGGCATCATTAAGACAAAAATCATAAACAAGAATATAAAGAGGAACGA
>NW_010967213.1:15249-22257 GCF_000463585.1 Tarenaya hassleriana
TGGGTGGTCATGGCGTCTTGCTAGAGGCTAACCATGACTTGTGGTTCGGGAAAGGTTCCTAAAGTCACTACCACTTAGAATGGGCCTACAGGGTCACACACCAATAGGGATGGACTTATACATGAAGAATACGAAGAATGGAAACAAGATTTGACAGAAACGAGCATGAAAAGGAGTTTTCAGTGCGTTGGTCCGGAGCTGACCAAGTTTGGTCAGCCCCGGACCAAGTTTGGTCAGTCCAGGAGGTCCGGAAGCTCGGTCCGCGGTCATCTGTCCAGATCTGGTCCGGCTGACCAAGAGTTGGTCAGCCCCGGACCAGGTTCTGGGACAGGCGGACCGAGAAATGACAAGTCGGACTGAGCTGACCAAGAAGGGTCTTGGTCCGGAGCTGACCACACGTGGTCCGCCGGACCAATCCTTCAGGTTAGCCGGTCTGTGGCCTCGGACTAAGCTTGGTCCGCCAGACCAAGCTCCTAGTCCGGCGGACCGGGATCCGGAAATTTTCCAAAATTCGTTTTTAGGGTTTTCTAACCTTATTTAAGTTTGGGATTTCGTCCAAACTTAATGAGAGGCCGATCTAAAACTCAGAGAAACATCCTAGAACCCTAGAGAAGCTGTCGAGATTCCGAGGTCCTCATCAGGTGGTCATGGCGTCTTGCTAGAGGCTAACCATGACTTGTGGTTCGGGAAAAGTTCCTAAAGTCACTACCACTTAGATTAGGGTTTTCTAAGCTTATTTAAGTTTGGGATTTCGTCCAAACTTAATGAGAGGCCGACCTAAAACTCAGAGAAACATCCTAGAACCCTAGAGAAGTTGTTCTCTTTGATTTCTATTGTCCCGGGATTGGATCTCGTCTCGTGAGTTACCCTTTTCTTCACTAATCCTAGCAGATTCGTTCCAAATCGTTTGGAATCCTTCCCGTCGGTGTGGATACGTGTAGAGGAGCTGTACTTTCAGCTCTTGGTGATTTAGAACAGGCCCCGGATCGAAATAAACTTCAAGTCTCATCGAGAACGAGGTAAGTAACGATTCCCTCGGTGATATACACGATCTTTCGGGTTTTGCGAGTTTGGTTGCGTGTGACGTTTGACTAGATTTAGATCTTTCTTCCGCTGCATGAAACCTAGTAAACCAAACCCTAGATCGATATGATCACATGCTAGGAACCCGTAGATAACCCCAACACAATATGCACACCATCGCCTCGGGGAAACGCTCAGGTCGCAAATGTATCCAAACCCAATCTCCTTCCTTAATTTGGACAGCCTTGCGTCCCTTGTTCGCTTGGCGTGCATATTGCTCGGTCCTATGAGCAATGTTATCACGAACCTTTTGATGGAGTTGCTTAATAAATTCAGCCTTTTTCTCACCATCAAGGTTAACCATCTCATCGTTTGGAAGGGCTATGAGATCTAGGGGAGTAATCGGGTTAAACCCATAGACGACCTCAAAAGGGGAATGCCTTGTAGCGGAGTGTACGGCTCGGTTATAGGCAAATTCAATATGGGGTAAACAGTCCACCCAACTCCCTAACTTCTTACTGACGGTAGCTCGTAAAAGTGTTGACAATGTACGATTCACTACCTCGGTTTGCCCATCCGTTTTCGGATGACAAGTGGTGGAATAGACGAGTTTAGTGCCGATCTTTTTCCAAAGTGTCCGCCAAAAGTGGCTTAGGAATTTCGAATCTCTATCCGACACTATCGTCTTTGGTATACCGTGTAAGCGTACTACTTCCCTAAAGAATAGGTCAGCGACATGCTTAGCGTCGTCCGTTTTTGCACACGGTATAAAATGAGCCATTTTGGAGAACCGATCTACCACGACAAAGATGGAGTCCTTATGATTTATCTTGGGTAATCCTAGGACAAAATCCATCGATATGTCTATCCATGGGTGTGTAGGGATCGGTAATGGCATGTATAGTCCATGAGGATGTACTCGAGATTTCGCCCTATGGCACTCGATACACTTAGCACAATACCTCTGAACATCTCTTTTGAGATGTGGCCAATAAAAGTGTTCTTGTACGATGGCTAACGTTTTATCTACTCCGAAATGACCAGCTAAGGCACCACCATGGGCCTCACGGAGTATCACATCTCGCATCGATCCTTGAGGGATGCATAATCTCTTATCTCGGAAGAGATATCCATCGTGTAAGAAAAATGGTTCATGTGCTCCATTCCTACATTCTTCTACGATGGCTTTGAAATCATGATCGGTCGGATATCGTTCTTTGAGAAGTTTGAATCCTAGCATTCAAGCCTCCATGACCAATAATAATACATGTCTTCGAGACAATGCGTCGGCTACGACGTTTTTTTTACCCTTCTTGTATTTTATGATGTAAGGGAATGTCTCGATGAATTCCAACCACTTAGCATGCATTCGCTTAAGTGTGGTCTGTCCCTTAAGGTGTTTTAAGGTTTCATGATCCGAATGCACCACAAACTCCTTGGCTAACAAGTAATGTTGCCAAACCTCTAAAGCTCTCACCAAAGCGTATAACTATTTGTCATAAGTGGGATAATTAAGAGTGGCCCCACTGAAAATATGGTATGGGCCCTCTTCTCTTGCATTAGGACAGCTCCTATGCCGATTCCCGATGCGTCGCACTCTATTTCAAAGGTTTTGTCGAAGTTCGGAAGAACTAAGACGGGTGTGCTAGTGAGGCTGTCCTTTAGAGCTTTAAACGCTTTCTCTTGTGCTTCTCACCATTCAAATGTCACGTCCTTCTTTATGACCGCGGTAAGGGGAGCTGCTATACTACTAAAATCTCGCACGAATCGACGATAGAAACTAGCCAAGCCGTGAAAGCTACGCACTTGTCCTATCGTGGTAGGAGTCGGCCAATCCCTAATGGCTTTTATCTTTTCTTCGTCAACTCTCAGCTCTCTCGAACTGACCACAAAACCTAAGAATATTATCTCGTCCGTACAGAACGAACATTTCTTTAAGTTCGCATATAGGTTTTCTCTTCTAAGTGTGGTCAATACTTGTTCAAGGTGGGAGACATGGTCCTCTTCACTTCGACTATAAATGAGGATGTCGTCAAAGTACACCACCACGAACTTTCCTATGAAGGCTCTCAAGACATGGTTCATGAGTCTCATAAATGTGCTCGGGGCATTAGTTAGACCGAATGGCATAACAAGCCACTTATAAAGACCTTGTTTGGTCTTGAAGGCGATTTTCCATTTGTCGCCCTCTCTCATCCGTACTTGATGGTAACCACTCTTTAAATCGATCTTTGAAAAGACCGTGGCTCCACTCAATTCATCAAGCATGTCATCTAGCCTAGGTATGGGATGCCTATATTTAACCGTTATGTTGTTTATCGCTCGGCAATCCACACACATGCGCCAAGTCCCATCTTTCTTTGGTACTAAAAGCACCGGAACCGCACATGGACTAAGGCTTTCTCGGATGTAAACTTTGCTCATAAACTCTTGGATTTGTTTTTCGAGCTCCATAGTTTCTTCGGGGTTCATCCTATAGGCTGGTCGGTTAGGCAAAGGTGCACCGGGTACGAGATCAATTTGGTGCTCTATCTCTCGTATCGGTGGAAGCCCAACCGGTATCTCATCGGGGAAAATGTCCTTGAACTGCTCAAGAAGTCGGCTTATAGAAGGGCTATCATGAGATGTTTCAGTCCTTATGCTCATGAGGTCCTTGAAGACTAAGAGAAGGACATTTCGTTCTTGTCGAATAGCCTTACCGACTTGACTAGCTTTGAGATAGAAATTAGCCTTCTTTGGCTCACTTTCCTTAGCTAGTTTGAGCTGCATCTCATGCACTTGAGATGGACTAAGAGGTGCTAGCACAACCTTCTTTTTGTTATGAACAAAAGAATATTGGTTGGCTCGTCCGTCATGTGTCACCTCTCTATCAAATTGCCAGGGCCTTCCTAAAAGTATGTGGCCGGCTTGCATAGGTACTATATCGCAAAGCACTTCATCTTGATACCTTCCTATGCTAAACGGAATCTTGACCCTTTCAGTCACTTTAATTTCCCCTTGGTTGTTTAGCCATTGAAGTTTGTACGGGTGGGGATGCTTCTCGGCTACTAGTCCTAATTTCTTGACCATATATGCACTAGCAACGTTTGTGCAAGACCCGCTGTCTATAATCATACCGCATACCTTTCCTTGGACGGTACAGCGAGTATGAAAGATGGTTTCTCTTTGGGCCGTTTCGTCCAGGTTAGCTAACGTACTAAGCACTCGCCTTGTGACTAATAACTCTCCGCTATCCGGATACTCGATCTCCTCTTCAAGTTCCCTATTCTCTTCCTCATCCATAGACTCGTACTCTTTTTTGTCCGTAATAATCATTACTCGAGAGTTTGGGCATTCACGAGCTATGTGACCTCTACCTCGACATTTGTAACACATGATTTCGCGGGTCTTAGTGTCACGAGGCATTTCACTAGAGGGTTTTGCTCGGGAAATTTCGGTGGCCTTTCCTTTATCCCGTGCTTCTTGGGGACCTCTACTCTCAGGGTTCTCTCGTCTAAGAGGTGGGGAGGGTCTGGTCATAGTGGAGTTTCCGGTAGGGTATGCTCGAGTCTTACTAAGCCTAGCGTTCTTTCGCTTTTCTTGTTGCTCGATCTGCACGGCTAAGTGTACAAGATCTTGAAGGTCACGGTACAGATGGCGCTCAACTTTTCGAGCAATCTTTTCTTGCAGTCCATCTACGAACTGGGCCATCACCGTTTCCTCATCTTCGTCCAGCTCGAGTCGGCTCCTAATATGTTCGAATTCCTCGAAAAATTCTTCCACCGACCTAGTCCCTTGGGCTAGACGTCGATACCTTCTTTGAAGGTCTCTATGGAAGTGAGGTGGAACAAAACGCTTTCGCATGAGATTCTTCATCTCACACCACGTTTCAACCTGAGCGTAATGTCCTCGTCGACGTTCGGCTACCTCACGGTCCCACCACGTTAGAGCATTCTCGGCTAGTTGGGCGGCAGCATATTGTACCTTTTTACGCTCCGAATATGAATAACATTCGTAAATGTTATCCATCCGTCGCTCCCAATCTAGATATGCCTCGGGGTCTACCTTTCCTAAGAAAAGAGGAAGTTTAAGCTTAAGCTCATTTTGTCCTCGATGAGCTCGGGGTTGGGCTCGGTAAGGTTCATCTAAGTCGGGGTCATCGTATCTACGGTTCTCCCTATTCCTCTCTCTCGGTAACGCTCGTCTAATAGGTAGCTCATCACGATCAGAATCCTCATCCTCTATTCTACGTCTCGGTCTAGGGGCTCTAAGCCTTTGCGGCTCGTCATAATCCGATTCTTCTTCATGTACTCTAGCTCTTGCCCTTTGCCTTGAGGGGCCAACATGTTCTCGTGTATCTACTTCCTTACCCGGTCTCACTTAAGTCCTCGACTCCTCTATCTTGTCTAGCCTATCCATAATCTGTCTAAGGGCTTGGAAGATATCGTTTTGGCTAGAGCTGACCTCGGCACCAACATTTGTTGCATCGTTTACACTCATCGCTCGTTTACAACAAGAATGAACGTGCAAGATAGCAAACTATTTTGGACAGCAAACAACGTTCAATTTGAACAAGGAATCAGCGTTCGAACAATCACCCTAATCACGTTTCTAAGCTATATTCAACGTGCAACACACAGCAAAATCAAGCAACTTATATCACTTAAAACGGAACTCAAACACAATGCAAAACAGATTCACGAATGATGATCACGCCAAATGAATCCAAATGCGATTTAAGATCAGGTTTTGGTCCGAAAATGTTTCTATATCAACTTCCTATCGATTGAGCAACAAATTAACAGTCTATAAGCAGCAATTTGATTGTTCAAACACAGAATTTCTGCAACTTATAAACAAAAATGAACAACAATCAACACAATCAGATTATAGGAAGATGAACAGCCACTTTTGATTGGAATTTCGATCTGAAGGTGATGTGATTTCGATTTGCACAGTATATAGATGGATAGATGATTGAATTACGAACAAATGAAGATCAAATTCGTCTCAAAACGCAGTCAATAGCCCACTCAAATACAAACAGAATTCTGCACACACCGAAACAGATTTTTTCGAACAATACGAAATGAAAACATATAGAGATGGAAAGATATCACCGAGGGGAAGCTGCGACGTCCTGTGGATGGTTGAAACTCTGATACCAAAATGATGTAAGCCTCTCACGTCCCAGCAAGCAGCGGAATTTGACAGCACGTTCCAACACCGATCACCCGCACAAGTGCACTCGAACTCGATGAAGGAAACGAAGGATAGTTTTGGATGGTTTGAATGGATGGCTTTAGGATCAATCACAGGCCTAGAATGGCACTCGAACTCAACCCTAAAGTGGTGAAATGGATGAAGAAATGAAGGAGTGATACCCTCGGACGAACCAAGAGTGACGCGTTCTGACAAACCGAAGAGAAAAGTGTGCTCGGACAAACCAAGGCAAAAGAGAATAATTCTCCAAGTAGATTTCGAATAGATCTGATCAAAAATGATCTTCCATGGTTTACAAAGCAGAATATAAAGGAATAAAGATGTTACAACAGCTAGTTTCGTAATTAATGATCAACTCATGCATGAAAAACACAATAAATGCATTGTTTGTCCCAAAACATGTGCTGTCCAATGCCTTGTATTCTAAGCAGCTTCCTTTGTCTTTCTTCAAGCATAATCCACGTCTAGGGTTTCCAAGATAGCCAAGTTGCACATCTTGAATGATCCAAGAGAGATGTCGTTCGGATCGTTGGCTCGGAGTTCGTCCAATGTGCGAGAAACGAACGTATTGATACGTTGCCGTAGAGCTCGGGCCTTGGCTCGAGTAAGAGGTGGTTTGATTCGTGAAGAAGGCACTTGAGACATTCTTGCTTTTGGTTCTCCCTCAATTGTAGAATTGGTCAAGTGTTCTCCTGTGCTATCCGCAAGCTCCATATGCTCCGCAAGCTCTGCAGGCTCCGCAAGCTCCGTGTGCTCCTCCTCGTGCGCCTTGCTTTCGATGTC
>NW_010967213.1:22526-25214 GCF_000463585.1 Tarenaya hassleriana
TATACGATCACTTTCCGTCCCACCAAGTACGACCTGAATTTCTCAAAAGCAAACACCACAGCAAGTAACTCTTTCTCAGTAGTAGTGTAATTTACCTGCGCATCATCAAGAGTCCGACTCGCATAGTAGATGGCGTGGTGTTTGTGATCCTTCTTCTGCCCCAGCACCGCTCTAACCGCATAATCGCTAGCACCGCACATCAGCTCAAACGGTAGAGTCCAATCGGGGGGCTGTATGATCGGTGGTGAGATCAGAGCTGCCTTCAAAGTCTGGAAGGCCTTCGAGCATTCTGCAGTGAACCTGAATGGTACATCTTTCGCCAATAGCTCGGTAAGTAGTCTAGAGATCTTGGAGAAGTCCTTGATGAACCGCCGATAAAATCCCGCATGTCCTAGAAAACTGCGGATGCCTTTGACGTTCACGGGTGGTGGAAGCTTCTCAATAACCTCTATCTTCGCTCTGTCTACCTCGATTCCCCTAGAAGACATCTTATGTCCTAAAACAATCCCTTCTTGCACCATGAAGTGACTGATGCGCACGCACCGAGTCTTATATTTAGTACCCGATTCGTACCACTATCCGCAAGTATACAGTAGTTGTAGTAACGGGGTCGAACACGAGGACTAGGTTGTGTTAATCTATCCCTAAGCTGGATTGATGGTTAAATAAAAATATGATTTCTGATGAGTGTCGGAATACAAGAAAGCAAGCAAAATTAACGGGTTGTAAAACGATGGAATTGAGGCGTTGTGGGTTCGGGATCCCTCAAGAATTGCATGGATGGTTGATGATGCTACAATACCTACGGGTTTATCTTCCAAAAAGGGGGGTTTCAAGCACTTCATCTAGGGTTTGTCTCTCCCGAGCTTAAACTCACTACCTAGAGAATCGATTCACCCATTTCCCAATGATCCAAATGATCTCTAGATGCATTAACGTACCCCATCATGAACCCTAAGCAAGCTAAGCCATCTCCCAATGTGAATAACTCACTCATTCGATGTTTGGTTCCAAACCTCATCCCCATATCCCTATGATCAATGTGTTCTAACATCATACCAACTAAGATTTCGCCAAAGTTGATAGCATTAAGTACAAAACATCAAACCCATGGAAGAAAACTCAAAAGCATCATAGATTAAGCATAGATGTCCATACAAAAGTGGGGATCCTTCCCCCACAACAAAAGTTACTACTCCATGCCTAGGGTTTCAAAACAGAAAGCAAAATGAAGAAATATAGAAAGGAAAAAGAGAAGTTCAAGATGGTCTTCAATGGTGGTCTTCTTCTTCTCCAAGCTTCCTAGGTCTCCAAAATCTCCTTTTTCACTTCCCCAAGGTGTTTTTCTTCAAGTTGGTCGAGCCCCCTTCCTCTCTCCTCAAACAAAACCCCTTTTTATGAAAGTGCAGCAGCTAGGTTTCTCCTCAAAAATCGGGCTTTTCTTTTTTGGGCCGGATTTAATAACGGGCCGTCGCTCACTTTTTCTTCAGGGTCGCCCGTTTTCGTCTTCAGGGTCGCCCGTTTTTCTGGTTCCGGGCGACCGCTCGTTTGTTCGAGCGACCGCTCGTTCTTCATTGCGTACAGGCGATCGCCTGGTTTCTCGAATGACCCCTGTTCCCGTGATTTCGGCATCGAGCGACCGCTCGATTAAATGGGCGGGCCGCCCATTTTCTCTGAGCAAATTTTCGGGATAAATTTCGCCAATGGGCGACCGCTCGGCAAAATGAGCGGGCCGCCCATTTTCTCTTAGCCTTCTGGGACTTCTCGATTCCGCTCCTTTTCCGTGCCTTGTGCGTGAATGTCCTCGTGCGATCATCCTGCATGAAAAATGGAGAAAAGAATCCTACCCATGACCGTCTAACGTCCTATTATGCCTAAGGTATGTGCAAAGTATGATGTAAGACGTTGGAAAAACCGGTGAAAATCCCGTGTGATCAAATCCCCCCCATACTTGAGGTTTGCTCGTCCTCGAGTAAGTGTGCAGCTATGAAACTATCCAGGGGTGATAAAATATAATCAGAAAACAAATGGGGTTTGAAGTGGATTGGTGGTACGGATTAGAGTCGCTGTGAATGAAATCGGGTTTGGTGTACTCTATCTTCTCCAACATTCAAACGAAAGTTTATCAATGGGATTTCTATTGTTTCCCGCAACCTAAAATGGAGTATCTCTTTCTTGCCAAGCATGTCTCCTAAACACATCCCAATCGAGGTCTCTAAAAATTACTTGGCCCATACTTTCACTATTTTTCTTCGCCCTACCTCTTTCCTTTTTATTCTTGTTTTTGCATTCTTTTTCTTTTCCTTTTCGTGCAATCCCGGGCTTCTAGGACGTTGGAATTTGACAAGCGTCACTTCTTTTTTTTTTCTTCTTGTCCCACAACTTAGATCCGAGCCCTCATTTTCGACGCACTCATGTCCCCGAATGATTTTCATTAACGAGATGATGACAGAGGAGTGTCGGGATGCATCGTATTTTCTAGGGCTTGTTACTTTCTATAGGCTTCATAATTTAGAGATCAAAGGGTGGTTCTTAGGGAGACGTTTCGTGCTTGGTTCGTAACCTCTACTCCATCTAGACTTTAGGAGACAAAATCACCCCACGTAACATCCATTCGCTCTAGGGTTGGATCAGCTATTTCTACCTCACCCGACAATCCATTCAACTCTTTAGATAAATCTAAACTTA
>NW_010967213.1:25569-27495 GCF_000463585.1 Tarenaya hassleriana
GAAAGAGCACTTCAAGAGCTTCGCGTAGACACCAAAATCGCGTAAATCCGACACCGGAGCAGAGAGTTATGAGCGAATTCGTGAAGACCAGAAAACTGCCAGTGTAGGGCCGGATCCAACTGAATCCGGTCCGAATCAAAACAGCCCAGGAATCTGGATCCGGTCCGTATCCACCTGGAAACGGCCCGGATCCAGTCAAAAACCCTGTTTCGCGATTTTCAGCATCCGAATGGGAATAGGACTCTTGGGAGCCGCCCTAGGGTTATAAAAAAGCCCTAGCCACGTCCTAGAACATCAGAGAACCTTAGAAAACACTTAGATACAGATTTTTGGAGAGCTTTTGGGGAGAGAAGAATAAGAGTTCACGGGATTTCGGGAAGAAGAAGGAAGATTCGATCGTGGAGACTACACATCTGCATGAGACTTTCTTTCCTCTCTTTTATCTCTTTTCTTATAAGCTTTTTGTTGTTTTCGATGAACTGTGAGTAGATCCACGACTATGGGTTAGGGATTCGTATGCGTTTTGGGTATGTTTGAACTCTAACTTGGATTTCGGTTTTGATTTGTTTTGGTTCTATTGATTTGCGCTTTTATTGGATTGATGTTTGCTAATCCCTTAGTCAATTATCTTAGATTCTAAACTACATAGAGATATGAGTTGGTTTCGGATCAAAATCAATAGGATAGATCGTATTATTCACATAGAGATATGGTTTAATCGATCTAGGGTTGATGATAGCGTTCTTTATGCATCTAGGGTTAACTTGAATAGATCGAGAGATTGACGAGTTACTCTGTAGGTAGTGAGTTAGTAGACCGAGAGGTGAATTCTCTATCTTTGTTGCTTGATGATTCCCGAATGCAAGTCATAATCGTTATTCTCGCATGCTTAGTAAATACCCATACACGCGAATACGGTCCCGACACCCGTAGTCATTGTTGCTTGATAGTTTACTCGTTTTTTATTGCTTTCTCATCTTAGTTATCATTGATTCTACATATTTCTATCATTACTTGCTTGCTTGCTTTGATCTATTTTCGATTAGGGTTTAGATTTAGCTACTGGTCCTTGCGTTCGACCCCGTGCTACGACGATCCGTATCCTTGCAGTGAGTTGTGATCAACGGGATTTTCACCGGTTTTTCTAACGTCCTACATCACACTTTGCACATACCTTAGGCATAATAGGACGTTAGATGGTCTTGGGTAGGATTCTTTTCTCCATTTTTCATGCAGGATGATCAAACGAGGACATTCACGCATAAGGCACGGAAAAGAAGCAGAATCGAGAAGACCCGCCCATTTAAACGAGCGGTCGCTCGACGCCGAGATTACGGGAACAGGCGGTCGACCGTGCGCTGTGAAGGACGAGCGGTCGCTCAAACAAACGAGCGGTCGCCCGGAATCAGAAAAACGGGCGACCCTGAAGACGAAAACGAGCGACCCTGAAGAAAAAGTGAGCGACCGCCCGTTATTAAATCTGGCCCAAAAAGGAAAAGCCCGATTTTTGAGGAGAAACCTAGTTGCTGCACTTGCATAAAAGAGGGAGTTTGAGGAGAGAGAAGGGAGACTCGACCAACTTGAAGAAAAACATCTTGGAGAAGTGAAAAAGGAGATTTGGAGACCTAGGAAACTTGGAGAAGAAGAAGACCACCATTGAAGACCATCTTGAGCTTCTCTTTTCCCTTTCTATGTTTTCTCATTTTGCTTTCTGTTTTGAAACCCTAGATATGGAGTAGTGACTTTGTTGTGGGTGAGGGATCCCCACTTTTGTATGGATACCTATGCTTAACCTATGATGTTTATGAGTTTTCTTCCATGGGTTTGATGTTTTGTGCTTAATGCTATCAACTTTGGCGAAATCTTAGTTGGTGTGATGTTAGAACACATTGATCATAGAGATATGGGGATGATGCTTGGAACCAA
>NW_010967213.1:28912-29552 GCF_000463585.1 Tarenaya hassleriana
GCAAGTTCAACCGGGCATGTATATGATTTATCAAGAAGCGGAAGAGGAATCATCCCAATGTCTCCTACAAGAACGCATCAAACGCGCTAAATCCTCAACCCGCTTTTCAACGGAGCAATCAAGTTCCTCCGGGCTTTCAATCAAAGTACCAACAACAAGGTCAAGGGAGTCAAGGTTACCAAGGAAATTTCAACTATAGACCACAGCAAGTACAACCCAAGGATCAAGACCCGGACATCAAGGATATGCTATTTCAAATCCTCCAAGGTCAAAAATCACAAGGAGTATCCATTGGGAGAATTGAAAATGAGCAAGTTGCATTCAAGAAGCAATTGGAGGGAGTACAAGCTCACTTGAAGATTTTGGACAATCAAGTGGCCCGAATTGCATCCTCCTTCTCATCGAGACAGCAAGGAATGCTTTCCGGAAAGAACGAAGTGAACCCTCGTGAGCATATCAATGCAGTCGAACTAAGGAGTGGAAAACAACTTCCAGAGATTACACCCCCGATGGTTGAGAAAGTAGTACCTCCGGGGTTGACGAGGGAGGAAAAGGGCAAGGCGGTAGAGGAAGACATCCCTAAAGCGCAAAAACAGGAGAAAGAACCAACCTACATCCCGCCTCCACCTAAGGTACCCCC
>NW_010967213.1:30218-33553 GCF_000463585.1 Tarenaya hassleriana
ATGGCAGAGGAAGTAATTGGAGAATTCCGTGAAGTGGATCCGCTAGAAATCTCGCTAATGGCTGCAGAAGTAAGCTTATATAGCACTTGGGAACAAATCGAGGAGATTAGACGGGCGTTAGATGATCGGGAAGGAGGAAAAGAAGTTTCTGCAGTATTTCACGCGGCCCGCCCTGATTTACTGGCGGCCCGCCCGAAAGTGTTAGAAGAAGAAGAGATCCAAGAAAAAACGGGCGACCGCTCGGGAAATCAGGCGGCCCGCCCGAAATTTCTGAGCAAATTCGATGAAAAAATTGGAAAAACGGGCGACCGCCCGGGAAATCAGGCGGCCCGCCCGGAATTTCTGAGCAAATTTCAAGTGGGATCTGAGGAATCGAGCGACCGCTCGAATGGTCAGGCAGCCCGCCCGAAAAGTCTGAACAAAATCGACTCAGTTTCGGACAAAACGAGCAACCGCTCGACATATTGGGCAGTCCGCCCACTTCTACCTGAGAATGAAGAATTGCAATTCGAAGCCCTCTTCGCGACCACTCGAGCCATACCTGACGCGCCCCAAGTCCCGAAAGGAGACACAAGCATGGATTGGGATCCCAACCATGCTCCACAAGTGGAATTGAAACCCCTACCTCAAGGGTTAAGGTATGTTTTCCTCGGATCAAATTCTACTTATCCCATTATCGTTAACGATGCATTAGATGAGGGTCAAGTAGAAAAACTCACCAGGCTACTTAAGCAATACAGGGAAGTCCTGGGGTACACTCTAGGAGACATCAAAGGTCTTAGCCCCTCTCTTTGCATGCACCGCATACATTTAGAGGATGATACCAAATCGTCAATCGAGCATCAACGTAGGCTAAACCCGAACATGAAAGAAGTAGTCAAGAAAGAGATTTTGAAATTGTTAGATGCGGGTATTATCTACCCGATTTCGGATAGCTCTTGGGTTAGTCCGGTACAAGTTGTACCCAAAAAGGGATGTATCACGGTTGTTCCTAATGAGAACAATGAACTCATACCAACAAGGACAATTACGGGATGGAGAATGTGCATTGACTATCGCAAGCTAAACACAAACACCCGCAAAGACCACTTCCCTTTACCATTCATTGATCAAATGTTAGAAAGACTTGCATTGCATTCATATTTTTGCTTTCTCGATGGCTATTCCGGATTTTTCCAAATTCCAATTCATCCTAGTGATCAAGAAAAGACAACATTCACGTGCCTCTATGGTACATTTGCATATAGACACATGCCATTCGGATTATGCAATGCACCGGCCACGTTTCAAAGATGTATGGTGGCTATTTTTTCTGATGTGATTGAAGATATAATGGAGGTGTTCATGGACGATTTTTCGGTTTATGGACCCTCCTTTGATGTGTGTCTAACCAATCTTCATCGACTGTTAGACAGGTGCAGCAAGGCTAACTTGGTCTTAAATTGGGAAAAATGCCACTTCATGGTGCAAAAGGGCATCGTGCTTGGTCATAGGATTTCGGATAAGGGGATAGAAGTGGATAGAGCGAAAGTGAAAGTGATTGAGAAGCAACCACCACCGACTAACGTTAAAGGAATCCGAAGTTTCTTGGGTCACGCCAGATTTTACAGGAGATTCATCAAAGATTTTTCGAAGATAACGAGACCCTTGACTGCGCTTTTGGGCAAGGACGTCCCATTTGAGTTTAATGGGGAGTGCCACAAGGCATTTGTATATTAAAGAAGGCACTAGTATCACCTCAGATCATTCAACCCCCAGATTGGAGTGTTCCTTTTGAGTTAATGTGCGATGCTAGCGACTTCGCGGTCGGGGCCGTATTGGGACAAAAGAAAGATGGGAAGCATTACGCCATATACTACGCAAGTCGAACGCTCGATGATGCCCAAATGAACTACTCCACCACGGAGAAAGAGCTCCTTGCTGTAGTGTTCGCCTTCGAAAAATTTAGATCATACTTGGTAGGTTCTAAGGTCATTGTTTATACAGATCACGCAGCCTTGCGATCCGCGAAGGTTTTGCAAGCGGGTTTTTATTGGCCGACTCTCTTTAAGGATGTCCACCGTAAAATTTAGATCATACTTGGTAGGTTCTAAGGTCATTGTTTATACAGATCACGCAGCCTTGCGATCCGCGAAGGTTTTGCAAGCGGGTTTTTATTGGCCGACTCTCTTTAAGGATGTCCACCGTTTCGTGAGCTCTTGCGATGCTTATCAAAGAACAGGGAATATTTCGCGTCAGAATGAGATGCCACAAAACTACATCTTAGAAGTGGAACCGTTCGATGTGTGGGGAATCCACTTCATGGGACCATTTCCATCATCCTACGGTAACCTATACATCCTTGTGGCTGTGGATTATGTGACGAAATGGGTGGAAGTACTTGCTAGCCCGAAGAATGATTCAAGCACTGTTTCACGGATGTTCAGAAGAATCATATTTCCTCGGTTTGGAGTCCCGAGAGTGGTGATAAGTGATGGGGGAGCGCACTTCGTTAATAGAGTGATTCAGTGTATATTGACTAAATATGGTGTTCACCATAGAGTAGCCATTCCCTATCACCCCCAAACGAGTGGCCAAGTAGAGGTCTCCAACAGGGAGATAAAACAGATCTTGGAGAAAACAATGGCCAAGTCAAGGAAAGACTGGGCTTTGAAGCTTGAAGATGCGGTTTGGGCATATCGGACAGCATTCAAGACACCGATCGGGATGACTACGTTTCAACTCGTGTACGGAAAAGCCTGCCACCTTCCGGTCGAGTTAGAGCATAAGGCATATTGGGCAATTAAGACGTTGAACTACGATTGGAAAACCGCAGCAGAAAAACGAGTGCTAGAGCTCCCCACTTGGAGGAAATTCGCCTGGATGCATACGAGAACACACGAATCTACAAGGAGCGAGCCAAGAAGTGGCATGATTGCCACATCCTCCACCGAAACTTCCAACAAGGTGACCTCGTACTTTTATTTAATTCCGACTAAAACTTTTTCCAGAAAAGCTTAAATCGAGATGGTCGGGACCGTTCACCATTAAGCATGTCACCTCACATGGAGCGGTGGAACTCAACAACGAGAAGGGCGGGTCATTCACGGTCAACGCCCAAAGGATCAAACCATACAACCCGGGGAAAGCTAAGCCGGGAGGAGGTACCTCTGTACTCTCCTTTTCTTCGATCGACTGAATGCCACATCGGTCTAGCTACGACCTTAACTAGCAACCCCGGTTAACCCCGGGATGTAAATTCTTCGAACCTCGTTCTTTTCTTCTTTTCTTCTTTTATTCACCATGGATAGACTCCAAATTCTCCCAAATCACTCCAATCAAACAAGTCCTTTCGT
>NW_010967213.1:33834-34240 GCF_000463585.1 Tarenaya hassleriana
TGGCGGCCGCCGATTCCCCCAGCCACCGTGATAGAGTCCGCCCCTTCGAAGTCTCACCGCGCCGTCATCGTTCTGGAACTACACACGAAAGCTACAATATCCGAAAACCCTAACCGGTAAATTCTTCTCTGAAAATCGTGACATTAGGGTACTTTAGTTACAGATAGGTCGAAAGTTAATGGGTATAGCTGCTAGGGTTGGTTTCGCAAGATTTCGACCGGAAAATCCCGATTTCCGGTCGGAAATTCGATTTCCCGAATCAGTGAGCGGTCGCTCGTTTTGCTCGAGCGACCGCCTGAGTTGTCAGCGGTCGCCCAGGCGCCCGCTCGAAAGACGAGCGACCGCCTGCGAAAGCAGGCGGCCCGCTCGTTTTCTCTGAAACCCAAAAATCGTTCTATTTTTTTTT
>NW_010967213.1:34684-36682 GCF_000463585.1 Tarenaya hassleriana
AAGAAATGGGTGAGACTAAGCATGGCGCAATTTGCAGACATCTTGGAAGTCCAAAGGGGAACGCACTCCTTACTACCGACGATTTCCGCATATGTCCTCCAAGATTTTTGGAAGAAGATAGCAGTCCGCCGGTACTCAAGCTCAGCGGAAAAGATTTCATGGGTGCAACATCCAGCGATCCGATACGCGCATCAAGTCATGTCCAACTTCATTTTCGCGCGAGATAAACCCGGCAAGATTCACAAAATCGACCTGGGTTACCTCTATCAAGCATTACGGGAGTTTTGTGATGGTCCAACGCTCGACATGTACGTCCGTGCCAAATGGAGCAACACGGATAGCCATGCATCTCCACACGTTGGCCTCCACCAAGGCCAACGAGACGTGCATTTGCGTGGGTGGTATGATCACAAAGATAGCACAGCGCGTCGACACGGGAATAGTTTTCTACGAAGCTGATATGGTCGATGATCATATCCTCCTGGACATGGACGCCCTCCGACTCTGAGGACACATTCAGCGAAGGGGATGGCAGTGGATTTTCAAGGGACATGACGGGATGACTCGAGGGCTTGTGCTCCCATGCGAGCAGATCGAGACATTCACACTCGATACCCTGCGGCTGGACTTTCTCGACATTACCCCGGACCGATTGAGAATCGGGAGAGGGAGAACAACTGACCCCTCGACATTGGGAGTTGAAGGTCAATCGAGCTCCACCCCCAACCCTCGGCTTGACCTCATCTTGCAGAAGCTAGAAAGCTCCGACACTCGACTCACGACTATCGAGGGATTCGGCCCCCGACTCACCGCTCTCGAGGAATCCATGGAAGATCAGATGGGCACTTTGGAAGCCACGCTCACAACATCGATATAGAGTGCCCAACAAGAGATAATGCGGGCGTGTGAGAAGATGATGGGTAACGATGACTCGGATGTGGGAGAATCATACCAGGAGTCCGAAGAAGAAGGCTCGTCTGCATCCGGGGCCAGCAAGGTGAACAAGAAGACGGCCCCTTGATTCGATCATCGTTAGGATAGAAAGTTTAATATTTCCCGTAGAACGGTGTTTTCATGTGTTTAAAACTCTTGTCTCGTGCTGCTCTTTTTGGATTGTCGGTATTACTATATGATGTTTTGACGTGCTTAAATGTTGATAACCTTGTCGGACTTCATGTTTATGCAGCATTTTCCCTGAAATCGGGTCAGATGAACTTTTTCACAGAGAAAATGGGCGGCCCGCTCAATTTTTCGAGTGGCCGCCCACTTGCGGATGAAAACGAGCGGTCGCTCGCCTACTCAGGCGGACCGCCCGACCCGTTTTGAGCGACCGCCCGGGCGGTCGCCTGGAATCTTTCGAGCGTCCGCCCACTTGCGGATGAAACCGAGCGGTCGCTCGCCTATTCAGGCGGACCGCCCGACCCGTTTTGAGCGACCGCCTGAGCGGTCGCCTGGAATCCACTTTTTCAATCCAAGAAAAACGGGCGACCACCCGGGAAAGCAGGCGGCCCGCCCGTTTTTTCTGACAAATTCTTGACATTTTTTCAACTATTTCAGATGGATTCCAGAAGTCGCTGGGGCAAGGCGCGCAAGTACATTTCGGACAGAATATCCATCCTCCATGACTTCAAGCCGCAGGGAATGCCTTTCTCAAGTCTCGTAGATACGGCTCCCATCAATGCCGATGCACCTTTTGTGGAACCAACTCCATTCCAACCCCATTCCGACGAGGAAGCACTCGCCCTAAATCGAGTCCAAAACAGAGGAATCAGAGCTTCAAAGTTCATGCATCACCGCATTCTACCAAAGCAACTCTACGAGAGAATCAGGGATATTTTTCAACTCGCGGGCTGGAATCGCCTCTTCCAAGCCAACCCTCGAACTTACCGAAGACTGACAACAGAATTCGCTTGCACCTTCAAATGCTTCATCCCGACTAATGGTAACCCCCGGGAAGGTTACTTTGGCTTCAGACTTGAAGGGCGACAATTCTATCTC
>NW_010967213.1:37019-40260 GCF_000463585.1 Tarenaya hassleriana
CCAGCTTGGCAAGACGATCAAGACACTTTGATCAGATCGTGGTGGCGAGTATATGAGCCAAGAGTTCACTGACTATCTGGTTGATTGTGGTATTATATCACAATTAACTCCTCCTGGAACGCCGCAATGGAATGGCGTGTCTGAACGGAGGAACCGAACACTGTTAGACATGGTTCGGTCGATGATGAGTCAGACAGATCTTCCGAAGTCCTTTTGGGGCTATGTGATGCGCACGCACCGAGTTCTAAATTTGTAACCCGATTCGTACCACTATCCGCAAGTATACGGTAGTTGTAGTACCGGGGTCGATCACGAGGACTAGGTTGTGTTAATCCATTCTTAAACTAGATCAATGGTGATGGAAAATATTGCTTACAAGGTGTTTGTGAAAATGTAAATATGAAAAGAAGATCAAACAAGCAAATGAAATTAATGAGTTGTAAACGATGGTTTGAGGCGTTGTAGGTTCGGGATCCCTTATGAATCACATGGGCGGTTAGTGATGCTACAATGTCCTAGGGTTTGTCTTCCAATTGGGGATTTCAAGCACTTCCTCTAGAGTTTGTCTGTCCCGAGCTTAAACTCACTACCTAGAGAATCGATTCACCCATTTCCCAATGATCCAAATGATCTCTAGATGCATTAATGTACCCCATCATGAACCCTAAGCAAGCTAAGCCATTTTTCAATGTGAATAACTCACTCATTTGACATTTGGTTCCAAACATCATTCCCATATCCCTATGATCAATGTGTTCTATGGTCATATCAACTAGGGTTTCACCCAAATCAACAGCATTAAGCACAAAACATCAAACCAATGGAAGAAAACTCAAAAGCATCATAGATAAGCATAGGTGTCCATACAAAAGTGGGGATCCCTCACCCACAACAAAGTCACTACTCCATAACTAGGGTTTCAAAACAGAAAGCAAAATGAAGAAACATGGACAAGGAGAAGAAATGCTCAAGATGGTCTTCAATGGTGATCTTCTTCTTCTCCTAGCCTCCTTAATCTCCAAAATCCCTCTTTCTCCTCTTCCAAGTCAAGTCTCTCTCCAAGGTGTGTAGCCCCCCTCTCTCTCCTCAAACTCCCCTTTTTTTCCAAGTCCCAAATTAGGTTTTTTCCTCAAAACACGGGCTTTTCCTTTTTGGGCCGATTTTGATTTCGGGCGGTCGTTCATTTTTCAGGCGGGTCGCTCATTTTTCTTCGGTCGCCCATTTTTCGGGCGGGTCGCTCATTTTCCTCTGACATGCGAAAAAGTGAGCGACCGCTCATAAAATGAGCGATCGCTCACAAAATGGGCGACCGCCCATAAAATGGGTGACCGCTCACAAAACGGGCGACCGCCCATAAAATGGGCGGGTCGGTCGGTTTGTGAGCGACCCGAGCATTCTCGAATTCTTGTTCTTCTGTGCCCGCTTCGTGAGGATTCATCGTGGAGTCTTCTTGCAAGGAAAAACAAGCAAAACAACCTACCCATGGCCATCTAACGTCCCATGATGCCTAGAATGTGAGAAGAATTGTGATGCATGACGTTATAAAACCAGTGAAAAACCCGTGTGATCAAATCCCCCCAGACTTGAGGTTTGCTCGTCCTCGAGTAAATGTGCAGTTATAAAACTATCCAAGGGGTGATAAGATACAGTCGGAGAACAAGTGGGGGTTTTGAGTGGATTGGTTGTACGGGTTAAAGTCCTGCGAATGAAATCGGGTTTAGTATACTCTATCTTTTCCAATACTCGAGCGAAATCTTATCAATGGGATTTTCATTGCTTCCTGCGGTCTAGGATGAAAATAGTTCCTATTTGCCGAGCATGTCTCCTAAACACATCCCAAATGAGAACCCTAAAAGTCACTTAGCCTATAAAATGTTTTCTCTTGCCCCATATCTTTCCTTTTTATTCTTGTTTTTGTGTTCTCTTTTTTTTTCTTTTTTTTTCTTTTTCTTTCTTTCTCCCTCTTTTTTTTTCTATGATGCAATCCCAGGCTTCTAGGACGTTGGAATTTGACGAGTTCACTCCTTTTTTTTTTCTTTTGTGTCCTTGTCCCACAACTTAGACCCGAGCCTTCATTTTCGATGCACTCATATTCCCGAATGATTTTCATTAACGAGATGATGACAGAGGAGTGTCGGGATGCATCGTATTTTCTAGGGCTTATTGCTTCCTAAAGCCTTCCTAACTTAGGGGTCAGAGAGTGGTTTTTAGGGAGACGTTTCGCGCTTGGTTCGTAATCTCTACTCCATCTAGACTTTAGGAGACAAAATCATCCCACGTGATATTCATTCGCTCTAGGATTGGGTCAGCTATTTCTACCTTGCTCGACAATCCATTCAACCCTTTAGATCAATCTAAACTTAGCTCCTAAAACCTTTCCAAGCCAATCCTTACTCTATGTCCCCCCACATCATTATCCGGCCAAATCTTTGAGGGAAAAATCTTATGCAAGTGTATGCATGCATTCCTAGACCTATATGCACGTATGCAACCTATTGATGACGATCTATGCAAGTATGTACGAAATGCAAGACTCTCTCTCTTTTTTTTGTGAATATGGAATGCATGATTCTAAGTGCAAATGGTGCATGATGTGTAGGGTTCATGGGTACGATGTGCGTTAGTGCATCCCCCCCCCATGTTGGGTAATCTACGGGTTCCTAGCATGCGATCATATCGATCTAGGGTTTGGTTTACTTTTTTGTGAATATGGAATGCATGATTCTAAGTGCAAATGGTGCATGATGTGTAGGGTTCATGGGTACGATGTGCGTTAGTGCATCCCCCCCCCATGTTGGGTAATCTACGGGTTCCTAGCATGCGATCATATCGATCTAGGGTTTGGTTTACTAGGTTTCATGCAGCGGAAGAAAAATCTAAACCTAGTCAAACGTCACACGCAACCAAACTCGCAGAACCCGAAAGATCGTGTATATCACCGAGGGAATCGTTACTTACCTCGTTCTCGATGAGACTTGAAGTTTGTTTCGATCTGGGGCCTATTCTAAATCACCAAGATCGTGTATATCACCGGCTGGCCTGAAGGCTTGGTCCGGCGGACCACGTGTGGTCAGCTCCGGACCAAGACCCTTCTTGGTCAGTTCGGTCTAACCTGCCCGCTTCTCGGTCCGCCTGTCTCCTGCGTCTGGTCCGGGGCTGACCAAGTCAGCCGGACCAGACCTGGACAGGTGACCTCGGACTGCTCTTCCGGACTGCCTGATCTGACCAGACTTTGGCCCGG
>NW_010967213.1:41610-45544 GCF_000463585.1 Tarenaya hassleriana
GTCCGACTTGTCATTTCTCGGTCCGCCTGTCCCAGAATCTGGTCAGCGGCTGACCAACTCTTGGTCAGCCGGACCAGATCTGGACAGGCGACCTCGGACTGCTCCTCCGGACTGCGTGATCTGACCAGACTTGGTCCGGGGCTGACCAAACTTGTCAGCTCCGGACCAACGCACTGAAAAGTCCGGAGCTGACCAAGTTTGGTCAAATCTCGTTTCCATTCTTCGTATTCTTCACGTATAAGTTCATCCCTATTGGTGTGTGACCCTGTAGGCCCATTCTAAGTGGTAGTGACTTTAGGAACCTTTCCCGAACCACAAGTCATGGTTAGCCTCTAGCAAGACGCCATGACCACCCATTTAGAATTGAGTTAGAGGTGATCTAACCAAGGCATTAACAGCTCGAATTCTGATGCTTTGTCTCACGATATCATAAGTTGAACAAGGGCATGGTTTGAGCCACCCTTCAAGTTCAACTGCTTTCTCGTCTTGGCAAATCGACTAATAAAATAGATGCAACTTCATCTATAGCGTGGCCACGCGTTTTCATAGTCCGACTTCCACGAGAGGGCCCAGCGATATCTCTCCTGTTAAGGAGGTGACAAATCCCATATTGCATGTCTATTATCTCCATATGATTCGTGAACGTATCTGATCAACGCCGTTATAATCATCCGATTAAAGACGACGTTTGACGCAGTCAAGACACGTCACTCCTCATATCAGATACTCTAGACATCTCAGGTATGAGGATCCATAAACGAACCGCTGTATGAGATTCAAGTCATGACTCTGTCCATGTGACATCTCATGCGGGTCATCCAGTCACTCGTTCACAACGAGTACCCATGATTGTGATATGCATCCAATGCATCGATCACTCCTCATGCTAGTCTTAATTCAACATTGTTCCCACAATGTTGACTGACTAGGGAGTTTAGAACCATTCGCTAATGATTCAAGGATGCCGATATATAACAAACATGCCAATCATATAACGGGAATGTAATGTATTCATAAATCAATGAATCAATACAAAGTCAAAATGCCCAGACTTGAATCAAACACCGTCCACGGTGTTGAATCATGGCTAGTGGAGAGATTCCAAAGGAGAAATAAGGAATGGAATGAAAGGGGTGAAGTGTGTGGCTGCTATTTGTGTCCAGAATTTTCTAGCCTTGGCGATTGTTATCTTTGGAATTGTTGTCGTGCTGCCCGCTTGGACGCCCAAAATTTGAGCGAGTTGCTCCATCTTGAGATGGTATTGGTGCTCTTCTAACCGGAATCCGATGTAGGCATTGCGAGGATCGGCATTACTTGGGATGAAGCATTGGAAAGTGCACGCAAATTCTGTTGTCAATGAAAGGTAGGTGCGGGGATTGGCGCGGAATAGACGTTCCCACCCGGCGAGTTGGAATATCCCCTCGATCCTCTCATAGAGTTGCTTTGGTTGAATGCCATGGTAAACGAATTTTGAAGCCTTAATCCCCCTCTGATGGATTTGGTGTAGAAGGATAGTCTCCTCGTTGGATTGGGGTTGAAACGGGATTGGATCCCCGTGTTCTTGTTCGGCGTCAACTGGATTTCATCCACGAGGCTTGAAAAGTGGGCGTTTTGTGGCTTGAAGTCTAGTAACTCCGGTATTGTGTCTGAAATGTATTTCCGTATCCTCCTCCAACGGTCGCTGGGATCCATCTGAAACATGCGGAAAACATAATCGAAAAAAGTGGGCAGAAGGAGTGAGTGTGTCGCCCAAAAAATGGGCGGCCGCTCGGCTTGGTTTTTTTTTAAACAGAGAAAACGAGCGGGTCGCCTGAAAAATGGGCGACCGCTCGTTCTTTTCCTTGACCATTTCTCTTCTTTTTTTTTCATGCGGGCGACCGTTCGAGAAAACGAGCGGGTCGCCCGTTTTGCCTGTTAAAATTTTTTTTTTTCACGTTTTCGAGTGTCCCATCGATCAGAAATTATCCGCTGCTCGAATTAACAGAAACGACATGCATTCAAGTAATGAAATGTAGTTCAACACAACCCAAGAGTTTAAAATCCAAAGCATAGTTCAAAACAACCCAAACATCCCATGGTTTAGCAAAATGTGATCGAAAACACCGGTAAAATAAAGCATCAGAGCTGAACTCGTCCTAAGATAAGGTAGATCACGGTGCTGCCTTCTTGCTGCCCTTGCTGGTCTTGCTTGCTCCGGAGGTGGATGATGCATCGGTCTCGCTATAGTGGTGGGAATCTTCATCTCCGGAGGCATCTTCATCCATCATCTTCTCAACCGTACGGATGATTTCGCGTTGGGCACTCTCAATAGAGCAGTTGAGAGTGGCTTCAAGCGTGGCAAAGTGATCTTCCATCGATTCTTCGATGGATGCGAGACGAGGTCCAAAACCCTCTATGGTGGTGAGGCGAGTATCGAAGCTCTCCAGCTTTTGGATGATAAGGTCTAACCTGGGATCGGGGATAGGTGCTGAGGTCTCTTCACCATCAGAAATCAAGAGCCTTCCCCTGCGACCTCTTCGGTCTCCGGTACGTGCCGGAGGATTCTCAAGGAAGTCTAGGCGCAGTGTCGCAGGGGTTAATGTCTCTATCTCCTCGCATGGCAGACGCAAGTATCGCTTGAGTCCATCGTCACCCAGATAGATCCATTCCTCTCCTATCCTCCGGACATGGTCTCGAGTCTTTAGGGAGTCCATGTCGAGGAGGCAATGCAAATCGATGACGTCTTCTTTGTAGAATGTAATCCCCGTGTCTACTCTCCGAGCAATCTTTGTGATGATGCCTCCAACGCATATTTTAACGTCCTTAGCCTTCGTGTTGGCCATGTTGTATAGGTGGATTGCTACCCTCGATGCTAAATCCATGGTCGACCATCCTCCTCGCACACAATCATCGAGTGACGACCCTTCGTGAAATTCATTAAGCGCCAAATATAGGTAACCCATCTCGAGCTTATGGATCTTACCCGGTTCGTCACGAGCGAATATGGAGTTAGACATGAACTGATGAGCGTATCTGATCGCCGGGTGCTGAATCCAAGAAATCTTGCCTTTAGAACTAGAATATCTTCGGATGGCTATTTTCTGCCAGAATTCTTGGAAGACATAGGCGGATATCATCGGTATGAGTGAGTGTGTTCCCTTGGGGATGCCTAGGATGTCTGCAAACTGGGACATGTTGAGCCGCACCCATTTTTTGTTCAACCTGAATTCCATGTAGGCGTCCTCTATGGAATTGTCCTCGGGGAAGTAGCATGTGTAGGTCGCGAGGAACTCTCGATTGATGCTTCGGAAGGTCGGTTCTGCACTTTTGTACAGTCTCTCCCAGCCCAATTTCTCAAAGATGTAGTCGACGTTCGCTTGAATTCCCAGCAGCCGAGTGGTGCGATCACATACGAACTTGCTTCCCCGTTGTTTGATCGTGTTTAGGTGTCGAGCTTTTGTATAGGCCTCGTCGTGCCTATCAATCTTCACGGTTTTCATCGGTCCCTCTATCAGATCGTCGATCGGTGCTTCTAAAATCTCGGTGATTGTTCCAGGTCGCATATCCCTCTTTTGAGAACCTTCTCGCTCTTGAGAAGAACTGGCATTGTTGCTTGTTCGGGGTCTTTTCGGAGCCATCTGCATCGAATACACAGTAGGGTTTGGGTCGCACGAGGTCAGGACGTAAGGATGGAAGTTGCGGGATTTGGACAAGGGTTTCGAGCGGGTCGTTTGAAAACCAAGCGGTCGCTCGGTAGGCGAGCGACCGCTCGAGCGACCGCTCACTGCGTGTTTCCAAGAAATTTCTCGACCGGAATCGAAATTTCCGGCCTAATCTTCCTAACCCATGCAAGTTTCGACTAACCCATGTAACAATGCATCTCTATTTCGACCAAACCAGCCCTAAATCTAAGATTTGGAAAGAGGAAGAGAAATTAGGGCTTACATTAGAGAAG
>NW_010967213.1:45952-47261 GCF_000463585.1 Tarenaya hassleriana
AAAAATGGGCGACCGCTCGTTCATTTTTCGTTTTGTGCAGAAGAATCGAGCAGGTCGCCCAAAAAATGGGCGACCGCTCGTTCATTTTTTCTGACGCCCGCTTCCCCACTTTTCGAAGCAACACGGATTTTTCCTCGCACTCGTGTTGTATTTGATCAAAGAGGTTGTTACGAGGGGATTTTGGAGGGTTGATTAAGAAAAGAGAAAAGAAACAAAGAAGGTGAAGAATGTACATCCCGATATGAACCGGGTTGCTAGTTAAGGTCGTAGCTAGACCGAAATGCGGTTCAATCGATTAAAGAGAGGGAGAGTACAGAGGTACCTCCTTCTGGTCTAATACTCCCTGGATTGTATGGCTTGAGTTTTTGAGTGTTGACCATGAAAGTTCCGCCTTTTCCGTTGTCGAGTTCTACCGCTCCATGAGATGTAACGTTCTTTATGATGAACGGTCCCGACCACCTTGATTTCAGTTTTCCTGGAAAAAGTTTTAGTCGAGAATTGAATAAAAGAACGAGGTCACCTTGTTGGAAGTTTTGATTGAGGATGTGCCGGTCGTGCCACTTCTTGGCCCGCTCTTTGTAAATCCGCGCGTTTTCATATGCGTCCAAGCAAATTTCCTCTAGGTGATGGAGCTCTAGCACTCGTTTCTCCGCTGCGGTTTTCCAGTCATAGTCCCAATCAGTGTACCTTAATCGTCCAATATGCCTTGTGCTCCAACTCAACCGGTAGGTGGCAAGATTTCCCATAAACGAGTTGAAATGGAGTCATCCCGATAGGCGTCTTGAATGCCGTTCTGTAGGCCCAAACCGTATCCTCAAGCTTCAAAGCCCAGTCCTTTCTTGACTTGGCCACTGTTTTCTCCAAAATTTGTTTGATCTCTCGGTTAGAGACTTCTACTTGACCGCTCGTTTGGGGATGGTAGGGAGTTGCTACTCTATGGTGAACACCATATTTAGTCAATATGCTCTGAATCACTCTATTAACAAAGTGTGCTCATCCATCACTTATCACCACTCTTGGGACTCCAAACCGAGGAAATATGACTCTTTTGAACATCCGTGACACAGTGCTTGAATCATTCTTTGGACTAGAAAGTACCTCCACCCATTTCGTCACATAATCCACTGCCACAAGAATGTATAAGTTCCCGCAAGATGATGGAAACGGTCCCATAAAATCTATTCCCCATACGTCAAATGGTTCCACTTCCAAGATAAAGTTCTGCGGTGCCTCATTTCTCCGCGACATGTTGCCTGTTCTTTGACAAGCATCACATGAGCTTACAAAAGTGTGCACATCCTTGAACAAT
>NW_010967213.1:47356-48059 GCF_000463585.1 Tarenaya hassleriana
GCTTCCCCTGTTTTTCGACGCAAAACGGATCTTTCCTCGCACTCGTGTTGTATTTGATCGAAGAGGTTGTTACGAGGGAATTTTGGAGGCTTGATTAAGAAAAGAGAAAAGAAACAAAGAAGGTGAAGAATGTACATCCCGGTATGAACCGGGTTGCTAGTTAAGGTCGTAGCTAGACCGAAATGCGGTTCAATCGATTAAAGAGAGGGAGAGTACAGAGGTACCTCCTTCTGGTCTAATACTCCCTGGATTGTATGGCTTGGGTTTTTGAGTGTTGACCATGAAAGTTCCGCCTTTTCCGTTGTCGAGTTCTACCGCTCCATGAGAGGTAACGTTCTTTATGATGAACGGTCTCGACCACCTTGATTTCAGTTTTTCTGGAAAATGTTTTAGTCGAGAATTAAATAAAAGAACGAGGTCACCTTGTTGGAGGTTTCGATCGAGGATGTGCCGGTCGTGCCACTTCTTGGCCCGCTCCTTGTAAATCCGCGCGTTTTCATATGCGTCCAAGCGAATTTCCTCCAAGTGGTGGAGCTCTAGCACTCGTTTTTCTGCTGCGGTTTTCCAGTCGTAATTCAACGCCTTAATCGCCCAATATGCCTTGTGCTCCAACTCAACCGGTAGGTGGCAAGCTTTCCCATACACTAGTTGAAATGGAGTCATCCCGATAGGCGTCTTGAACGCCGTTCTATAGGCCCAAACC
>NW_010967213.1:51436-51637 GCF_000463585.1 Tarenaya hassleriana
AAGGTCATCGTCTACACGGATCACGCCGCCTTAAGATACTTGCTCACGAAGAAGGATGCTAAACCAAGGTTGATCCGATGGGTGTTACTTCTGCAAGAGTTTGATCTGAAGATCCGCGATAGGAAAGGAACGGCGAATACAGTGGCGGATCATCTATCGAGACTGGAAATACCCGAAATTGTACCAATCGATGATTCACTA
>NW_010967213.1:52781-54526 GCF_000463585.1 Tarenaya hassleriana
GGGGGTACCACCTTGGCAACCAAATAGTTGACGTAGTCTGCATACCAAGGGGTCATGTTCTTGATTTCCAAGGATAAGATGTGTTCTTCCCTTAGTGAATCATCGATTGGTACAATTTCGGGTATTTCCAGTCTCGATAGATGATCCGCCACTGTATTCTCCGTTCCTTTCCTATCGCGGATCTTCAGATCAAACTCTTGCAGAAGTAACACCCATCGGATCAACCTTGGTTTAGCATCCTTCTTCGTGAGCAAGTATCTTAAGGCGGCGTGATCCGTGTAGACGATGACCTTAGAACCCACCAAGTATGATCTAAATTTCTCGAAGGCAAATACTACAGCAAGGAGCTCTTTCTCCGTGGTGGAGTAGTTCATTTGAGCGTCATCGAGCGTTCGACTTGCGTAGTATACGGCGTAATGCTTCCCATCTTTCTTTTGTCCCAATATGGCCCCGACCGCGAAGTCGCTAGCATCACACATTAACTCAAAAGGGATACTCCAATCCGGGGGTTGAATGATCGGAGGTGAAACTAGTGCCTTCTTCAATATTCCAAATGCCTTGTGGCACTCCTCATTAAACTCAAACGGGACGTCCTTGCCCAAAAGCGCAGTCAAGAGTCTCGCTATCTTCGAAAAATCTTTGATGAAACTCCTGTAAAATCCGGCGTGACCCAAGAAACTTCTGATCCCTTTAACGTTGGTCGGTGGCGGTAACTTCTCAATCACTTTCACTTTCGCTCTATCCACCTCTATCCCCTTGTCCGAAATCCGATGACCAAGTACAATGCCCTCTTGCACCATAAAGTGGCATTTCCCCCAATTCAAAACCATCGGAAAATAGTAACCCGTGTAACCCGTGTACAGTATACGGGCTGTGTCACATGGACAATAGTAATAAAATAATAATAATGTGGAAGCAAAAATACGAAATCCAAAAACATTTTAAATAAACCAGAGTAAACATCGGAAAATACAACAGGCGATCAGTATCGCGAAATAACACATGTCTGAATAGTTATAATTTAGCCGTACAAAATGCAGGAAGTACAAGTCTCGTAACCCAAAATGTAAATCCCGTACATGATGCTGCCTCTCTCAGGTCATCGTCTGCCGGATGCGCTAGGCGTAATTCTCGTGATCTGAAAAATGTAAACCACGAGGGCTAAGCACAACTGCTTAGTGAGTAGCCCGGGTTGAACCCGGAAATCCCGTTCCCAACGAGAACGGTACAGTCGACATTTCCATAACAACACATGCAATAAGTAAAACACAGTAAGCACGTAAATAAGAATCACAATCACGCCCGTATGGAGTCCACCATAGGGCTTAGCCGTATACCCTGGTCAAGTCCATGACCAGGGGCGAATCCACGCCCGTCACTCGCGTGATGTTGACCATCGCATCGCATGCGATCGTGCACGTCCTGTCACTCTCATGACTGCCGATGTCAAGTCCATGACACAACGGAAATATAATCTCACCCGTATGGAGTAAACCATAGGGTCCAGCCATATACCCTAGTCAAGTCCATGACTAGGTGCGAGTCCACGCCCGTCAAATCCATGACGTTGGCCGTCGTGTCGCACACGACTAAAACGCGTCTCAAACGCCCGTCAAGTCCATGACGGTGATGGTTGAGTCCACAACCATCCACAAACACAATCACGCTTAACTCGTACGCACGAGCAAGCTACACACATGGCACACAACGTGCAACATCCCCATAGTACAACCATACGCATCACG
>NW_010967213.1:54672-56906 GCF_000463585.1 Tarenaya hassleriana
GTCTGGTCAGGCCCGGGCCAAGCCCGTCGGCCGTTTCCTTTTTCTCGACGAACGGGAAAATTTTTCCGAGTTTCTCTGAGCCTGGTCCGGCGGACCAGATTCTGGTCAGCCCCGGACCAGGCGTGTCTTTTTCTTTGGCCCAGGCGTGTCTTCTTCTTGGTCCGGTTCATCCCTCTCATGGTCAGACGGAGTGTGCCTTCTCCGGCACGTCTGGTCCGGCGGACCAGGACTGGTCAGCCCCGGACAAGACGCCTTCTTCCCTTGGTCCGTTCGCTTCTTCCTGGCTCGGCGGACCGTGAGGCTTCGGAACACGTCTGGTCCGGAACGTCTCCTTAGTCCGACTGAGTTTGCGTGTTTCGTCCCAGTCTCGGTCCGGAGCTGACCAACGGCTGGTCCGGCGGACCGGGACTGGGACTTGTCTTCTCCTTCGCCATTTCCGAACTCTGTTTCGCGTTTTCTCATCCGTTTCGATTCGGGGTTGCTTCCAAATGCTATTAACTATGTTTACATCCCTAGACATGTTCTAAACCTCAAACACGCAATGAAATCCCGATTTGGACCATCACACATTGAAAAAAGCTCTCACAAATCCAACTCAAGCCACTCACCTTGTTCTTGAGTTTGTCCGAGCTTGTGTGCGTTCCTCGTAGCTCCACACGACATGAGAAGCTTAGGGACACGTTTGGGCACGTCCCTCTTGGTCTCCCCGAACTCCCCTTGCACTGGTTCGTCTCCTTTCTCTCCCTTTCTCCCCTTTTTCTTCTTCCTCTGTTTCTGTCTGAAAATGCCCAAGTCCCAGCTTGGGAGATGTTTATGACGCGAGATAGGGAGTTCGTGGGCTCAAGCCCAAGCCCATAGGCGAGCCTGCAACGTCCTCGAGGTGTGGGAGGCGGCTGGACGGCGAGTGGACCCCGGAATCCGACGAATTCCGCGTCCCAAGACCGCAAGTTGGCGAGTTGTAAAATCTGTCATTCCCGGTCCGGCGGACCGGGGTCAATTTATTTTTTTTTCGAAAACTTCTCCCAGTCCGCCCGTCCAGTCCCCACTCCGGCTGAGCGGTTGGTCCGCCGCGGACCATTCCTGGTCCAACGGACCAGCCCGGTTTTTTTTTCTTTTTCCTTTTCTTCATTCTTTCTCGGTCCTTTCCGCACGTGACGATCCTCGTGCCTCTCCCCGATATTGTATCATCACTTTTGGTGATTTCGTGATATCTCTATTTAATTATTCATTTTTAATAATTAAATATTCAAATCGGGTTTCGGGGTATTACACCATGGACAAAAAAATTGTCCATGAACACCTCCATAATATCTTCAATGACATCGGAGAAAATAGCCATCATGCATCTTTGAAAAGTTGCGGGTGCATTGCACAATCCAAATGGCATGCGTCTATATGCGAAAGTGCCGTAAGGGCATGTGAATGTTGTTTTCTCTTGGTCACTCGGATGGATAGGAATCTGAAAGAAACCAGAGTAACCATCGAGAAAACAAAAATAAGAATGCAGTGCAAGTCTCTCTAACATTTGGTCAATGAATGGAAGGGGGAAATGATCCTTACGGGTGTTTGTGTTAAGGTTTCGATAATCGATGCACATTCTCCATCCCGTAACAGTTCTAGTCGGTATGAATTCATTGTTTTCATTTGGAACGACCATGATTTCTCCCTTCTTAGGCACGACTTGCACCGGGCTAACCCAAGAGCTATCCGAAATCGGGTAAATGATACCCGCACCACTTCTTTCATGTTCGGGTTTAGCCTACGTTGATGTTCAATTGACGATTTGGTATCATCCTCTAAATGTATGCGATGCATACAAAGAGAGGGGCTAAGACCCTTAATGTCTCCTAGAGTGTAACCTAGGACTTCCCTATATTGCCTAAGCAACTTGGTAAGTTTTTCTACTTGATCCTCATCTAATGCATCATTAACGATAACGGGATAAGTAGAATTTGAACCAAGAAAGACATACCTAAGCCCTTGGGGTAAGGGCTTTAGTTCCACTTGTGGAGCATGTTCGGGGTCCCAATCAGTGTGTGATTTCTCTTTTGAACCTTGAGACGAGTCAAGAATGGTGTGGGAGGCCGACAGGACGCTTCTGAGTTTCAAATCTGCGTTTCCAGGTGAAAACGGGCGGGTCGCCCATTTTTCGGGCGGGTCGCTCGCTACTACAGTACCCGGATCGTTTTTGCTCAGAGAAAACGGGCGGGTCGCCCATTCTGACGGGCGGTCGC
>NW_010967213.1:57420-58911 GCF_000463585.1 Tarenaya hassleriana
GATCACTTCTTCCGCCATTGCTTCAAGTATATCCGCGTAGCATACCGTATCATTGGTCGAGGGTTACTTCAAGTTCTGGTCAAGTGTGAATTCGACTGTCTCATCCCCGATCTTCATCGTTAATCTTCCGGCTCGGACATGAACTACGGCATCCGGTGTGCTCAAGAATGGGCGGCCCAAAATGATTGGAACTTTAGAATCCTCATCCATGTCCAACACTACAAAATCCACTGGAACATAGAATCCGCCAATCTTGAGGGGTACGTCCTCTAGAATCCCTGCTGGATACTTGATAGATCTGTCTGCTAGATTGTAAGGCCATCCTCGTGGGTTTTAAGTCGTCTATATTCAACTTCTTGTAAATGGACAACGGCATCAAACTCACACTAGCTCCAAGATCACATAGTGCCCTATCAATCTCAATGTTTCCCAACTTGCACGGTATAGAGAAACTTCCCGGATCAGACATCTTCGGGGGAAGTTCATGAGTTCATGCTTTGTGATGGCTGCGCTAATTTCGGTGCTCAATGCTACAGTCTCCTTTTCTACTACCCGCTTCTTCGTCAAAATATCCTTGAGGAACTTCGCATATGAGGGCATTTGGAGGATTGCCTCATGGAAAGGCATTGTAATCTCCATCTTCTTCAGCATTTCTGCAAACTTTCCAAATTGGCTGTCCTCATTAAATTTCTTTAAGCGAGAGGGAAAGGGTATCGGGGGTACCTTGGGTGGAGGAGGAATGTAGGCTGGTTCTTTCTCCTGTTCTTGCACCTTGGGAGTGTCTTCCTCTACAGATTTTCCTTTTTCCTCTCTCGTTAACCTTGGAGGCGATGTCTTCTCAACCATTGGAGGGATGATCTCCGGAAGTTGTTTCCCATTCCTTAGTTCCACTGCATTGATGTGCTCACGATGGTTCACCTCGTTCTTACCGGGAAGCATGCCTTGCTATCTCGATGAGGAGGAAGACGCAAGTTGGGCAACTTGATTGTCCAAGATTTTCAAATGAGCTTGTACTCCTTCCAATTGCTTCTTGAATGCAACTTGCTCATTTTCAATGCCCCCAATGGATACTCCTTGTGATTTTTGACCTTGGAGGATTTGAAATAGCATATCCTTGATGTCCGGGTCTTGATCCTTGGGTTGCACTTGCTGTGGTCTATAGTTGGAATTCCCTTGATAACCTTGACTCCCTTGACCTTGTTGTTGATACTTTGATTGAAAACCCGGAGGTCCTTGATTGTTCTGCTGGAAGGCGGGTTGAGGATTTAGCGCATTCGACGCGTTCTTGTAGGAGAAGTTGGGATGATTCCTCAATCCCGGATTGTATAGGTTGGATGGATGAGTGTATTGGTTTGGACCGACATAGTTGACTTCTTCCGCTTCTTGATCAACCATGTACATACCCGGTTGAACTTGCGCTAAATTTTGATCCTCCACAGCAACTACTTGTTTGGCATTGGCGAGCTGGACTTTTATCTCAGCAAGGTCGGC
>NW_010967213.1:59577-62986 GCF_000463585.1 Tarenaya hassleriana
CCCCTCTCAACAACTCTTCGGCCATCTCGGGTTGTTCTCTTCGTGCGTTGTTTTCTCTCAGCATTTCTTCGGCCATTCCCCACTGTCTTTCCTGTCTACGGGCGAAGCGTAGGGTCCTTTCTATTGCGGGGTCGAAGATGAGTTGATCTCTATCGGTTGTGCTTTTTGTCATGCACCGGAAGAGCTGCACACCAAAGAGACAAAACAAACCAAAAGTGATGTGAAACGGTTACGTCGCAAAGTAATCCAAGCAATGGTGATCTAGCAAAAATCTAGACTAACACGAAAACGCCTAGTCCCCGGCAACGGCGCCAAAAACTTGATGCGCACGCACCGAGTTCTAAATTTGTAACCCGATTCGTACCATTATCCGCAAGTATACGGTAGTTGTAGTACCGAGGTCGATCACGAGGACTAGGTTGTGTTAATCCATTCTTAAACTAGATCAAAGGTGATGGAAAATATTGCTTACAAGCTGTTTGTGAAAATGTAAATATGAAAAGAAGATCAAACAAGCAAATGAAATTAATGAGTTGTAAACAATGGTTTGAGGCGTTGTAGGTTCGGGATCCCTTATGAATCACATGGGCGGTTAGTGATGCTACAATGTCCTAAGGTTTGTCTTCCAATTGGGGATTTCAAGCACTTCCTCTAGAGTTTGTCTCTCCCGAGCTTAAACTCACTACCTAGACAATCAATTCACCCATTTCCCAATGATCCAAATGATCTCTAGATGCATTAATGTACCCCATCATGAACCCTAAGCAAGCTAAGCCATCTCCCAATGTGAATAACTCACTCATTTGACATTTGGTTCCAAACATCATCCCCATATCCCTATGATCAATGTGTTCTATGGTCATATCAACTAGGGTTTCACCCAAATCAACAGCATAAAGCACAAAATATCAATCTAATTGAAGAAAACTCAAAGACATCATAGATTAAACTTAGGTGTCCATACAAAAGTGGGGATCCCTCACCCACAACAAAGTCACTACTCCATAACTAGGGTTTCAAAACAGAAAGCAAAATGAAGAAACATGGAAAAGGAGAAGAAATGCTCAAGATAGTCTTCAATGGTGGTCCTCTTCTTCTCCTAGCCTCCTTGATCTCCAAAATCCCTCCTTTCTTCCTCTTCAAGGTGATTTTTTTCCCAAGTGTGTAGCCCCCCTTTCTCTCTCCTCAAAACTCCCCTTTTTGTGAAAGTTCAGAATAAACTCCCCTTTTTTTCCAAGTCCCAAATTAGGTTTTTTCCTCAAAACACGGGCTTTTCCTTTTTGGACCGATTTTGATTTCGGACGGTCGCTCATTTTTCAGGCGGGTCGCTCATTTTTCTTCCGGTCGCCCATTTTTCGGGCAGGTCGCTCATTTTCCTCTGACACGCGAAAAAGTGAGTGACCGCTCATAAAATGAGCAACCGCTCACAAAACGGGCGACCGCCCATAAAATGGGCGACCGCTCACAAAACGGGCGACCGCCCATAAAATGGGCGGGTCGCTCGTTTTGTCTGAGCTTCCCGAGCATTCTCGAATTCTTGTTCTTCTGTGCTCGCTTCGTGAGGATTCATCGTGGAGTCTTCCTGCAAGGAAAAACAAGCAAAACAACCTACCCATGGCCATCTAACGTCCCATGATGCCTAGAATGTGAGAAGAATTGTGATGCATGATGTTATAAAACCGGTGAAAAACCTGTGTGATCACTCACCCAAGAAGGCATCAAATTCGAAGTCCAGACGAATATTGGCACGGAATCCGACCAAGGATACTCATCTCACGGGTCCTGCTAAAGGTCCGCTCGGTCCTCCCTCTTCACCCTCACCCCTTTGCAATCATTTCAGTTAACATCGCATTGCACTGTAGTTCCCTAACATTGCATAGGCTTCATGGGCTCTCGATAACCGCAAAAGAGATATTGGAATGCGATTCCGCCTCATCGAAAAAGGTAACGCAATCATCCCCTCATTCCATTCATTCCTTATTTCTCTTTGAAAACTCTCCACTAGACGAGAGTCAACACCGTGGACGGTGTCTGATTCAAGTCTGGGGGGGAGCAGTGACACTAACATATATCATACCCATGAACCCTACACATCATGCATCAATTGCACTTAGAATCATGCATTTGATCACTTGCGTGACGAGTCTTAAATTTGTAACCCGAAACACAACTAATCCGCAAGTATACGGATGTCGTAGTACCGGGGTCGAACACAAGGACTTAAGCGGTTAAGCTAGGAGTCGATCAAAACTAGGAAAATGAAAGAAATAAAATTGGAGAATTGTTTTTTATGGGTTTTCAAAGTTGCAGAAAATTAAATGAAAGAAACTAAAATCAAAGCAAGCAAATATTTCAAGAGAAGATGATCGATGGGAAAGGTTATGGGAGTCGGGTTTCACCGATCATGCAAGGATGCCGTAAGGAAATATTGGACCTAGGTCATGCTTGTTCTAAAGTGAGGGATTCCAAGACTAAGGTCGGGTTCGGTTCTCTCAAACCGAAAACCCGCTATCCAAGAGAGTACTCTATCCACTTTCATGGCTTAGAGTGAAATTCCCGAATGCATTAAATCCCCTTGTCACGATCCTAGATTGAATTGAACCGAATTTCTTCGCATTCAATCTCAACCCATTTCAATGAATGCACCAAGAATCAAGAATCCATGTCTCCATGAAATTCTCAATCATAAATTCTACCCAAGAGATTTTCATCAAATGGGAAGCATTAAACACCATTCATTAAACTCTAGCAATCAAACCCAAACAATTGCATCACTCAATTCAACAAATCCTAGGTTTCCCTAAACATTCATTCAAGAGAGATGAGAGATAATCATGAAGAACAAAATTCCATTCATGGCAAGAGTTTGAAAGCATAAACAAGACACAATCTTGGGTCCAAAGGTTAAGACAAGCATCCTTACATGAGGGCTAATCCCTCATCCCACAACAAGAAAACTACTCACAAACCATGTCCAATAACACCAAAATAGCTAGAGGAAACATAGAGAGAGAAATGGAAAGAGATGCTCAATAGAATCTTCAATCTTCAAGCCAAAGCAAACTCCTTCTTTCTCCTTCAAGATTTCGGCCCTAGGTCTTCTGGAGGAGAGAAAATCGCCTCCTTTCCTTTCCCCAAATCGAGCTCTCTCACAAAAGTCCGAAAAATCGGACTTAACTTGTTTCCAGGTCACGCGGTCCGCCGGACCAAGCCTTGGTCCGGCGGACCGGGCGTAAATGAAGGGGGCGGATGCGGCGCAAAGTGGTCCTGGTCCGGCTGACCAAGATTGGTCAGCCCCGGACCAGGACTTCAGTGAAATTCCCCCGGCTGACTCGGACTAGGCAGGCGGACTGGGCGAGAGGATGTGGCTTCCTGGTCCGGCGGACCTGGGTAGGTCAGCTCCGGACCG
>NW_010967214.1:0-687 GCF_000463585.1 Tarenaya hassleriana
TCGGCATGGGTTTGTTCTGTTGTTGTTTGTTCTAGGCAGAAATGGTACGAGAACCAAACCGATGAGAAAAAACCGGAGAACTCGGATTTCGCGGTTATATTTTGCGGGGTCAAGAATGGCGAAAGGCCGTGAACGGACTAGCGGGTGAAAATAGATAAATTGTAGTGAACGCAAGAGTCGACCAGTGCGATCATAGCAGCACTAATGCAGTGGATCCCATCAGAACTCCGCAGTGAAGCGTGCTTGGGCGAGAGTAGTACTAGGATGGATGACCTCCTGGGAAGTCCTCGTGTTGCACCCTTTCTTTTCCTTTTGTCGTCGCATCTCGTTTCGATGTTCTGTCTGCACAGGGTTTTTTACCTCCAAATAATTCTTACTTTTATTGTAATATTTGATTGATATTTTTTATTTTTCACACCTCGTTTCGGGTTAACGGAGACAATAACCGTTGTCTTGTTTAATAAATTCTAATGCAATACTCGGTTATGTCATTTTTTCCACCGGATCTAGTTCATCCGATGTTCGTTTGTTCGGCATGGGTTTGTTCTATTGTTGTTTGTTCTAGGCAGAAATGGTACGAGAACCAAACCGTTGAGAAAAAAACCGGAGAACTCAGATTTCGCGGCTATATTTTGCGGGGTCAAGAATGGCGAAAGGCCGTGAACGGACTAGCGGGTGAAAATAGAT
>NW_010967215.1:0-685 GCF_000463585.1 Tarenaya hassleriana
GCATGCTCTCCAATGCCAAACTGCCTAAGGGTAAGAGAGCACTGAAGAACAAATGGGTTTACAGGTTGAAGACCCAAGAGCACAGCTCACAGCCAAAGTATAAAGCAAAACTGGTTATGAAGGGATTCAGTCAGAAGAAAGGTGTAGACTTTGAAGAAATTTTATCTCCTGTGGTAAAGATGTCGTCTATCCGGGTTGTTCTTGGTATTGCAGCCAGTTTGAATCTGGAAATTGAGCAGCTTGATCTGAAGACAGCCTTCCTACATGGTGACTTGGAAGAAGAAAATTACATGGAGCAACCGGAGGGGTTCAAAGAAAGTGGCAAAGAGAACCTTGTATGTCGTCTCAATAAGCGCTTGTATGGGTTGAAACAGGCGCCGATGCAGCATGGTTTAATAGTCATTTTTCATAAGTGACTAAAAAAGACGATTTCCGGTAGCTTTGATGCTATTCCTGTAAAAACTTCTCAGAACAATCTCCAGAAAGACTTAACGCCAACAAAATAGGAAGCTGAATCCAATTCTCATTCGGATCGGCAGCTTTCGAGAAAAAGTAGTCTTTCCTCGCCAGCAGTCACGAGACTGTCTCTCTTTCTGGAAGCTATCTTGTGAAAGAGAAGAGTAGTAGGAAGGAGAGTTCGAAAGCCCACAGAAAAGGCCCGCTTCTCCAGCGCCTTATTCCCTCA
>NW_010967216.1:0-685 GCF_000463585.1 Tarenaya hassleriana
CTCCCCAACTCCGACACTGGCAGCCCAAGAACACGCGGTGAGGCAGAATTGGCGATGGCTTTTACAAGCGGAAGAACGGTTTTTCAGACAGAGGGCTAGGATAAACTGGCTAAAGCTCAGAGACAGGAACACTTCCTATTTCTACAATGCGGTTCGCCAGAGGAGAGCGCGTAACCAAATCCACTTTTTCACTGATGAGCTTGGGAATAAAATCTCTGAACCATCGGCCATAAAGGACCATGCAGTGGGTTTCTACAACCAACTGCTTGGCCTATCTGACCCGGATGTCTCATTGCACCTATCACTTGGTTGGAAAACCTATTCCTGGAAAGCTGCCCTCAAGAGATCAAATCCTCAATAATTACTGAGGTCTCCGCAAAGGAAATTACCCAAGTCTTCCATTCCATGGCACTGAACAAAGTCCCCGGTCCAGACGGGTTCCCCAAGGAATTCTTTGTCTCATCATGGGACACGGTGGGGGAAAACTTGATTGAAGGAGTAAAGGAGTTCTTTCGTTCGGGCAAACTCCTAAGGGAACTAAACGCCACCTAAAGTCCCCGAAGTCACCAAGCTAGGGGATTTTCGGCATACCAGTTGCTGTAATTTCCTTTACAAAGTCATTTAAAAAATTCTTGCTAATCGTCTTAAGCTTGTCCTACCTTGGGTGATATCAGGAAATCAGGTA
>NW_010967217.1:0-684 GCF_000463585.1 Tarenaya hassleriana
ATTTTAAAAGGATAATCACTTCAATATGAATTGATTCAAAAATAAAATTTTGATAGACCTCAATGGGCTTTTAGCAATTAGGGTCAAATGGAATAATGGGCCCATAATTTTTTCAATTTTTAAATACAGGCCTACTGTTTTCAATTTGGGCCATTGAAATGTATTACGTTTTTTTGTTATATTGATTGATGTTATTTGATTTTACAAAATCAATAGAGCATCATTATATTACCGAGAAAATTTTATGTGAATTTTTTTTCCAATATAATGTGGGATGAAAACATTTACTGGAGTTTGATTCTTTTTGTATTATAGACTAAAATTAAAATTTATTACAAAATTGATAAATAACACAAATTTCCTTGGACCGATGAAGGGCGGATAAATTCATATAGTCAAATATTTAATGAGAAAAGGCAGGCCCAAGCCCACAATCCACACAAATAGCAAAAAATGGATATAATATGGATATACATATATATGTAAATACATTTTGAATATTTAAAGATTTGAGTTATATATTATAAGATTTCCCCTTTTACTATTTTTTCTAATGATCTCAAAATTTTTTTTTCCAATTTTATAGGATAATGAACAACCCTACCCTGTTAAATTATGCTTCTATCATGAATATATTCTATAGACTTTATGCCATATCTCTATTTTTAATCTCAAACCCTACAC
>NW_010967218.1:0-245 GCF_000463585.1 Tarenaya hassleriana
GGGGGGAACCCCCCCCAGCCGCCGATACCTGCTGCTATGGCGGGATACCTTCCTATCATCAAGGAGTTGCGGGCGATGCATACCCCGCGATTCGAGGGGTCGGTGAAACCGGAAGCTGCAGAGGAGTGGCTCACCCAGATGTCTCAGGACTTGGAGTACCTGCAGTGCCCGTACCAATATCGGCCTATGATTGCGAGCCATCACCTGTCGGGTCAAGCCCGACATTGGTGGGCGAAGGTGGTGCA
>NW_010967219.1:0-385 GCF_000463585.1 Tarenaya hassleriana
GTTTTCAAACCATGTCCGAAGAAAATCCTCTGTTGCCGAGGTCCGTACATCGATGATGCCGAATCGGTTGTCGGTTGCTAAACTATCTTAAATATGGTGCAGTGAAATGGCACCACGACGTGCTAGACTTGCAGCGAGGGCTGACGACGTTCCGGAACGGACTCCACCGCCTAACCCAGGAGACGAAGGGTGGAGGGCAGAGTTTCGTCAGTTTCAGACATGTGTTGTTTTGCGATACTGATCGCGTTGTATTCCCGCTGCTTACTCTGATTTGATTTAAAATGTTTTTGGATTTCGTATTTTCGCTTCCGCAATTTATTATTTTATTGTATATCGTCCATGTGGCACAACCCGTATACTGTACACGGGTTACGGGTGTCACACT
>NW_010967219.1:522-2172 GCF_000463585.1 Tarenaya hassleriana
GGCCCAGCTCCTCGCTCGTTCGTGGTCCGTTCGTTCCGCCTCTAGCAGTCCGTCCGTTCTGCCATTGCCAGTCCATCCGTTCTGCATTTCTGGTCCGTCCCGGCAGACTTCGATTGCTCCGTTCTCACTCGTTTCTTACCCGAATCGCGCACCGTTTGTTTCTAAACCTTCGTTGGAACGTCCTCTTTCATGTCCAATCAATAGATTATTGGAAACTCACCTTTTGACGATGAGTTATAGCTCAAAACGTCCGTACCTCAAATAACTTGTGAATTCCGACTTTCCAGGTTCTACTCAATTTTCGTTTGCTCATAACTTCCTCGTTTCTCAGTCAAATCGAGTGTCGTTTTCTTCTAGGTCTTCGTTGAAATATTCTCTATATTTTTGCCTTGTTTTACCCTTCTTTTATTCCCGAAAGTAATTTAAATAATTTATACGGGAATCGGGGTATTACAGAGACTTAGAACTTGTTGAGCTTTTTGGATCTCACCAAAAACTCTCCAAGGACTGCAAAAGTCGGCTGCCCAAAGTCTCATCCGTGATTAGGGTTTTAATCTCCTTCTTATAAAGTGATTTTACCCTAATTTCGGTTCAATTACGAAAATACCCAGACCCCAGAACGGACGGTCCAGAAATGCACGTGGACCGTCCGTTCCAGACCTTCTGGAACGGACAGACCGCGCACTCTGAACCGTCGGGTCTGGACTTGGTGGACCGTCCGTTCTGAACTTCCGGTCCGTCCGTTCCAGACCCTTCTGTCTCGGTTTTTCGTCGTTTCCTCGTGCGGTTTCGTCCTTCCCTGCGTGTGTGACCCTGTAGGCTCATTCGACATAGCAGTATAACCCGAAATCCCTATTTCGGATATACAAGTCATAGGCGGTCTCTAGCAAGACACTATGACTACCTATCTCGAATAGAGTTGGTTCGTGATCTTACGAACACCAGTGATGATTCCGGCTGATGATCCTTTTGTATCGCGATATCATATGTCGAACATAAGGCATGGACAAGCCACCTTATCTGATTCGACTGCTTTCTCGTTCACTGAGTTCGACTGTCTGAAATAGACGACGTTCGTCTATAGTCCGGCCACACATTTCTACAGTCTCGCTCACACGAGGAGCCAATACGTTTGAAAACCTTTCTTTCAAAAATCGTTTGAAATCATAAACAATGTTTCTGTGGGTTTCAAGCAATTCCTTCCCGTGGAAAGAACTGCTCTGATACCACAAGCTGTGACACCCGTAACCCGTCTCCCCAAGACTGTAGAAATGTGTGGCCGCACTATAGACGAACGTCGTCTATTTTAGACAGTCGAACTCAGTGAACGAGAAAGCAGTCGAATCAGATAAGGTGGCTTGTCCATGCCTTATGTTCGACATATGATATCGCGATACAAAAGGATCATCAGCCGGAATCATCACTGGTGTTCGTATGATCACAAACAAACTCTATTCGAGATAGGTAGTCATAGTGTCTTGCTAGAGACCGCCTATGACTTGTATATCCGGAATAGAGATTTCGGACTATACTGCTATGTCGAATGAGCCTACAGGGTCACACACGCAGGGAAGGACGAAACCGCACGAGGAAACGACGAAAAACCGAGACGGAAGGGGCTGGAACGGACGGACCAGAAAGTCCAGAACG
>NW_010967219.1:3844-4250 GCF_000463585.1 Tarenaya hassleriana
GGCCGTGAAACAGGTTGAACTTCTTCAACTTGTTCACTCGGCTCAGCGTTTACTTGCTGCTCTCGAACTTCCTCAAGTTCGATCCTACTCCCATATGACGCTTCACATAAGCGTCGCAACCCCAAATTCTGACAAACGACAACGCGGGACGCTTCCCCATCCATATCTCATATGGCGTCGTTTCAGCCGACTTCGTTGGACTCCTGTTCAGCAGGTACGCAGCGGTCTCTAAAGCATAGCCCCAGAAAGACTTCGGAAGATCTGTCTGACTCATCATAGACCGAACTATGTCTAACAGTGTTCGGTTTCTCCGTTCTGACACGCCGTTCCACTATGGCGTTCCAGGAGGAGTTAATTGTGATACAATACCACAATCAACCAGATAGTCAGTGAACTCTTGGCTCAT
>NW_010967219.1:4694-7487 GCF_000463585.1 Tarenaya hassleriana
GTATAAATCATTAACTAGATAACCATTACCATAGTAAATATCGTCTCGATAAATCATCAAACTCGAGTTCTCAATCACAAATCGAAACCCATCTAAATCCAGACATGAAATAGAAATAATGTTTCTGTTAATCGCAGGAACATAGTAACAATTACTAAGCTCTAAAACAAGTCCAGAAGGAAGATGCAAATCGTAAATGCCAACACACAATGCAGCAACTCTTGCTCCATTTCCGATGCGTAGATCCGCTTCTCCCTTAGCTAGCATCCTACTTCTTCTTAGTCCCTGCACATTTCCACAAATGTGTGAGGCACTTCCGGTATCCAATACCCACGAAGATATAGTACAGATGTTAGCTTCTATAACATGAATACCTGAGGCAGAAGCTTCACCAAGCTTCTTATCCTTCAGATCCTCCAAATAAAGGTGACAATTACGCTTCCAGTGTCCAGACACTCCGCAGTAATGACAGTCACTCTTATCGGGCTTAGGCTTGGGCGTAGAGGCAACTTTTGCCTTTTTCGCCGCCTTCTTTTTGGCTTTCCCCCGCCGCTTCTTGCCGGAGTTTTTCTCAACAGCAAGCACAGTCTTGGGCACCACGATATCCTACTCGGCCGATTTCAGCATCCCATGCAGTTCGGCTAAGCTCTTAGTCATCCCGTGCATATGGTACTGCATCACGAACTGGTTATAGTCCTCGGGTAATGACAATACAACACACCCAGCTTTGGCATGGCCCATGACACGTACGATCGATGCCTTGACAAGTGCTTTACTTATAGAGCTTCTAGATCTAACCGGTTTCTCTGCAACGATTGTTAATAATCCGAATAGACCGTCCATTCGGTAATGTAATCCCAATCCCGGAGCTCCCACTCAATCAAGCATATACCATATCTTGATTAAGTTACATGCATTCATTCACTATGGGTCATCCATAAGAATAAATCATGTCTATTTGAGTTACAGTTGATCAGATTATGCAACGATTGCGTAATCAGACCTCGAAAAACGGAAATTTTCGGAATCTGGACATCGGACCGTCCGTTCTAAAGGTAGAACGGACGTTCCAGGCTGGCAGAACGTTCGGTCCTGACTTCAGAAGTCAGAACGGACGTTCAGCCTAGTACAACGTGTTGGGTTCCCTTCGGGTTCCTAGCATGCGATCTCATCGATCTAGGGTTTGGATTCTAGGTTTCACGCAGCGGAAGGAAAGATCTAAACCTAGCCAAACGTCACACAAAACCAATTGTGCAATAACCCGAACAATCGTGTATATCGTCGTGGGATTCGAATACTTACCTCGTTCTTTCAAGATCTGGAAGTATCAATCGATCCAGGGCCTGTTTTAATCACCGAGAGTTGAAAGCACAACTCCTCTACACGTATCCACACCGGCGGGATGAATTCCAACACTTTGGAACGTATCTGCTAGGATTTGTGAAGAGAAAACGATGTCCTTGACTTGGAATCGATATTCCGATCAATAGAACTCAAAATCAAGCTTCTCTAAGCTCTCATGAGTGTCTTGGACGTCTGAGGTTCGTTCTCTAGGGTTTATGGCGGCTCTCTCATTAATTAGAATTGCCCAAAACCCTTAAAACGCGAAATAGGAACGGACAGTCCATTTCTACTGGAACGGACGGTCCGAATTGGCTGGACCGTCCGGTCCAGACCTGGACCGGACGGTCTGGCCATCTGGAACTCTTCCAGATTGCTTCGTCGTTCCTTTCTCACGTTGTTCTCTTCACCTGTGTTCCATCCCTAATGGTGTGTGACCCTGTAGGCCCATTCGAAGTGGTAGTGGCTTCGGAAACCCTTTCCCGAACCACAAGTCATGGTTAGCCTCTAGCAAGACGCCATGACCACCCACCTAGAATAGAGTTAGAGGTGATCTAACAAAGCCAGCAATAGTTCGAGTTCTGATCCTTTGTCTCACGATGTCGTATGTTGAACAAGGGCATGGTATGAGCCACCCTTCAAGTTCAACCGCCTACTCGTCTAGGCAAATCGATTGATAAAATAGATGTACCTTCATCTATAGCGTGGCCACGCATTTTCACAGTCCGATTTCCACGAGGGGCCCAGCGACATCTCTCCTGCGTAGGAGGTGACAAGTCCCGTATTGCATGTCTACTATCTGCATATGATTCGTGAACATATCTGAGCAACGCCGTTATGATCATCCGGTTAAAGACGACGTTTGACGCAGTCAAGACACGTCACTCCTCATATCAGATACTCTAGACATCTCAAGTCTGAGGATCCAAGAACGAACCGCTGTATGAGATTCAAGTCATGACTCATGTCCATGTGACAATCTCATGCGGATCATCCAGTAACTCGTTCCAAACGAGAACCCATGATTGTGATTTGCATCTAATGCATATGATCATAATCATCTATCACACATCATGCTGGTCTTAATTCATCATTGTTCCCACAATGATAACTGACCAGGGAATTTAGAATCATCTGCAATGATTCAAGGATATTTACCGTAATATAACAAACATGCAAATCATATAACGGGAATAGTAATGCATTCATAAATCAATGAATCAATACAAAGTCAAAATGTCATATCACGGATCATCCTAGAGCATCACAACCAACAATCTCCCACTATGCTCTACGGACGTTCTGCATGGTAGAACGGACAGTCCAACCTTTCGTTCTGTGCCAATCAGTCCGTCACCCTTGGACCGTCCGTTCCGACTTACCAGAACGGACGGTCTAGGGTAGGTCTCCGTGATCAGATCACGTTTTCCCGCGTTCTCAGCCCCGATCAGA
>NW_010967219.1:9331-14488 GCF_000463585.1 Tarenaya hassleriana
TTCAAGTCTGGGGGAGGATTCGTCTAACGCCAAACCATATCCATATAGAGTAGTGTTGCATGCATTTTTCTCTTTTATTTTCACTTTTTAGTTGCATGTGCATATAGGACGCATTAGGATCATATAGTTTGTTGTTAGGTTTGTGCATTCTCATATAGTATTTAGGACATATAAAATCACGTGCATAAAACTGTTTTGAGCCTTGATGTGATGATATATGGCATGAGAGAGTAGAAACGTCCCGAAAACACTGTGATCCATTGAACGTGGTTATGTTTTGTTGAATTGATTGCTTGACCTTTAGGATTGTCTAGAATGGCTTGTGGGATAGAAATCGTTGGTTGGAACCCATGGGACCGATATTGTCTAGCCAAGTAGAAAAGTTTCTATAAGAACCTTTCCCATGTTTGCTGAAATCGGTAAAGTTTGTTATCAAATGCATTCTTATTTTTTCATGTGCAGAAAAAGATAGTGAGCATCTCGACACTCCGATGTTCATTATCTCGTCAACGAATATCGTTCGAGGACATGAGTGCATCGATTTGATGGTTCGGGTCTAAGTTGTGGGTCGGGTTATCCGATAAACAAAATCGAAAAAAAATATTGATTAGGAACCCCTCAACTTCAACGTCCTAGGAACCCGATATGCTAGCAAAAGAAAAAAAAAAGAGAGAGAAAGTCTGGCTAGATGAAAAAAAAAAAGAAAGAGAAAAAAAATTGAATGCCGGAAGCGTAGACTAGATACGATTAGGTAGAATGGTGTAATAGGTTTGAGAAATATGCTTGGTAGATGATTGAAGTTCTTTGATTGGTTCTAGGTAGCGGTATAGATCCCATGGCTAGGAAAGATTATCCTTTAGAGAGGGAGATCATACTAGAAAGACTTGATCATTGTTCACGGGGATCTAGGTCGGATAGATGTTTCGCTCTCGATTATCATTTTGAGTTATGTCATTGTCTCGCCCTCCTTTCAGATTGTTTTTCGCGGAGTATTTGCTCGAGGACGAGTAAAGGTTTAGGTCTGGGGGAGTTTGATAACACGTATTTTGGGTGACGCTTTGATATAGGATGTCTAGCGTATTTCACTCTATTTTACATATTTGTAGGCATTCTAGGGCACATTTGGCTTCGACATTGTATGGTTGTGTTCTTTGGTGTTTAAACAGGTTTTCATACATAAAAAGAGCAAAAGGAGTGGAAAACATGGGCTACGGAACATCACGAACAAAACGGGAACATTTGGAGTGTTTCCAGGGAAAACGTGAAGCTCATAAAACATCAGAATTTGCAAGTCCAATATCTTTCACTCTACATCATTGGAAAACTCTTCTCAATATCTATGCATAGACACCAAGATCACCCAAATCCGATATCGGAGCAAGAAGTTATGAGCGAATTCGTAAAGCCCGTCGAAACTGCTCAGAGACATGAAACGATCGTTTCGGGATGGACGAAACGATCGGTTCGGAATCGCAGAAATTGGAAAATTGCTCAGAATGTACAACCGATCGGTTTGGCTTTGCCGAAATGATCGGTTCGACCCCCAGATTCGGAAAAACTTCCAATTTTGCCCATACCGAAGGAAATAAGAGGGGAAAGCCTCTAGGTCAAAATTCATTCAAGCTTTACACAGAGAATACACCAAGAGCACCAGAAAAGGGGACAATTATCAGGAAGCAAGATATCGGAGTAGAAGACGGAGATCACGAAGCCGAGAAATCGACTAAACGTTCCTCTTTCCTTCTATTTTACGATGTTTTGTTGTATTGATATGAACCCTGATGTCTCGATGTTTAGGGAGTAGTTCTTTTGCTGTAGGTTAGGGATTTGCTATGTAGGGATCTTTGGTTTCTAATTCCAGACTTTGTGGTTTTATTTATTCTATTCGGTTTATTGAGTTGCGTTTAATGCGTTTGATCTTATTGGCCACTTGATTGAATGAACTTAGGGTTTTAATTCGCATAGATATATGGGATTCTAACCTGGAAATAACTCAATAAATAGAACAGGTATTGCATTGAGAGATGAATATTTGCCTAGGGATTATGATAGCATTCGTTCATGCATCCAGGGTTTTAGACTATTGAATCGAGAGATTAGTAGGATAAAACCTGAATAGTGAGGGTAAACTCGAGAGAGTTAATCCCTACTTTAGAGCTTGAATTTCCTGAATCGGATAGATAAACCACTGAGTTTGCATTTTTTGAAAGACCATTGCATGTAAAGCAATCCCGAAACCTGCAGTATTTTGCCATTGATAGTTTATCATTTGTTTTATTATTTGCTTTTGACACATTCTCATCATTCATAATATTCTTTAGATCTATTCCTGATAGGAGTTTGATTCAGTTGTCTACTTTTGTCCCTGTGTTCGACCCTAGCGACTATATACAATCCGTACACTTGCAGTTAATTGTTGAGTCTAGGAATATTATTACTTGATCATATTTCTACACCTAGACTTGGGACATCAGGATTCTTCCAGCACAACAACAGCGAGACCTAAATCCCTTAACGTCTTCTCACACATCACGCACATGAATCCTGGAGCAATATTTCAGAATCGGCGAATCTTCCTCCTTCTGATTTATTCTGGGTTCTTCTCCAATTCTGGAATTTTCTTTTCTATTCAGCTTTTCTTGTTTTTGTTCTATACTTTTATTTCTCTGTCTTGTATATACATACATGCTCGGACACTAATCAATTCAAGAGAGTCATTCTTTTCGTTTACAAATCCATATTCTTCATTCTATTAGCCTGATTTCCTATATGGTATCAGAGCATTGATCCAAATACTCTCATATTCAGTCTTGTTTTTTATTTTTTTTCATACTCTATTTCAATGGAAAACTCTTCGCAACGATTGATTCTGATGTCCTTCACTGGCAACAACTACTCCATTTGGTCCAAGCCAGCCAAAACCACTCTATGTAGTCGTGGTCTCTGGGAACACATCAAGCTTCCGCCTCCAGCTATGGTTACTCGCGAGGATGGCACAACGGTGCCTGCTGAAAAATCTGCGAAAGAATAGGCTACGTGGTTTCAGGAGGACCAGCTTGTACTCTCGTTGATCCATAGCTCCCTCGAAGTCGCTATTCTCTCTACATATATTCACAAAGAAACAGCGAAAGATTTATGGGATACCCTTGAAGGGGTTTACGACAATCTGTCAAATTCCAGCCGAATCTACGAGATTAAGAAATCCTCCAAGCCATTCATCAAAGTGGCAAGCCATTCAACACTCTCCTTGGTGAACTCAATGCATTATGGGCGGAGCTTGAAGAACTCCGACCAGTCTCCACTGATGTTTCGGTTATCACAAAACGCATTGAGCAAGATAAGGTCTATAACCTGCTTCTCTCACTAGATGGTACTTACGGTGATCTTATTCACCATGTTCTTCGTCAAACGGAGCTTCCCTCGCTGAATGAAGTCTGCATGCTTATCAAACGTGAGGAAGGTGATCGTCATCTCTTCCAAGGTAATCTCGAACTCGCTCATTTATGAAAGGTTCATTATCCTTCCCGCGACAAGAAACCTGTCTTGTGCGACCACTGCAAAAAGCCCGGCCACGTCAAGGACAAATGCTGGATCCTTCATCCCCATCTTCGGCCAACAAAATTTCGTCAAGGTCAGGAGCGTGCTCAAGCTCCTCCCTTCCGCCAGGCTGCTATGCACTCTGCTGCAACCGAGATGATTTCGGAAGCCGAATTCAAAACGCTTAAGCATTTGATTCACTCGGCCTCTGAATCTGGTAACGCTTCCTCTACTCATCTCTCTCATTCTTCTCCGATTATCATAGATTCATGTGCTACAAATCATATGTTTCATGATGCATCATTGTTTGATTCTCTGGAAAAACGTTATGGCATTGTTTCTGTTGCTAACGATGTTAACTCTGCTATTCAAGGTCAGGGAACGGTTCGGTTGTTTGATAAGGATATCACAGCCTTATATGTCCCCGATTTCAAAACCAATCTTCTTTCTATCCCTAAATTAACGTCTGATTTGCATTGTAAGGCCATATTCGATGCTCACGAAGTTTCTTTTCAGGATACTAAGATGGGAGCTATCTTTGGTAAAGGATCTCTCAAGAACAACCTCTATCTACTTGATCAATTCCATTTGTCTTCTGAAGTTGCATTTTCCGCTATTTGGCATGCACGTTTAGGACATCCGCATCAACAAGTTTTGCGTTTATTATTTCCCAATGAGTCTAGCTCAATTGATTTGTGTGATGCTTGTACTTTGGGAAAACAATGTCGAACATCTTTTCCTATTTATACTACTATATATGAGCATTGCTTTGATCTTGTTCATTCCGACGTTTGGACCGTGCCTTGTCTTTCTCGTGGTTCCAATAAGTACTTTGTTACCTTTATTGATGACAAGTCTAAATACACTTGGATTACATTGCTTAAATAAAAAAAAAAGATGTTTTCATTGCTTTCAAAAATTTTCATGCATATGTCTCTAACCATTTCAATGCCAAGATCAAGATATTTAGGTCCGATAATGGCGGGGAATACCTTAGCCAACACTTTCAGTCCTTTATCGCGGATCATGGCATTCTCCATCAAAAGACATGTCCTCACACGCCGCAACAAAATGGTGTAGCCGAACGCAAAAATCGGCATCTCTTGGATATCACGCGAACACTTATGTTTCATCGCAATGTTCCTAAACGTTTTTGGAGTGATGCTGTTAACACCGATTGTTATCTCATCAATCGATTGCCAACCAAGAATCTTGGAAACATGTCTCCTTTTGAGCTACTCAATAATCAAAAACCCTCTCTTACTCACTTACGAAAGTTCAGATGTGTTTGTTTTGCTTTGATGCATGCAGTTCAACGGGATAAGCTAGATCCGAGGAGTTTCAAATGCATGTTCGTTGTTATTCCACTGATCATAAGGGTTTTAAATGTTACCACCCCGAGACTCACAAAATCTACATCTCTCGTGATGTACGGTTCAATGAAAGTTGCAACTTCTATCAATCTTCGGATTCTTCAGACTTGGACATGCTTTCTGCCTACTCACCACGTTATGACACCACTCTTGATGCCATCATTACCTCTGCTCAACGAAAGAATGTCGAGTCTGCTGGATCAACTGCCGGAACAGACGCTGAAATCCCTATTCCAGCTTGCCCTGC
>NW_010967219.1:14609-36566 GCF_000463585.1 Tarenaya hassleriana
CTGCTGAACCTGAGCTCAAACATGTCGTATATGAGGGGGACCCTGTTGTGACTGAGGGGGAACCTGCCTCGCATGCAGGGGATTTAGCTGGTTTCATTCCTATTCAGTACATCGAGCAGTTACCAACCCTGATGGGGCCTGAGCTTGCTTCGCCACCAGTTGCAGAAGTCGACACCATCGTCGGGTCTGAGCTCCCTACTGCAGAAGTCGACATCGACACCATCGATGAGCTGCCTTCCTCTGCTTCAGATCTTCCTTGTGTGCCTCGGCAGAGTGCTCGTCTACAACAGAAAAGATATACCCAGCTTCAACAGCACCGCCAAGGCTCAGAGCCAGCTAATCAAGTGGTACTCTACCCTTTACATGAATATTACTCTTTGACTCATCTTGGTGTTGTTGAGCATGCCTTCCTTAGTGCGTTAGATAATTCAGAAGACCCATGTACTTATGAGGAGGCTAAACACAAACCTGAATGGCAACAAGCTATGGCTGATGAATTGCACACTTTGGACAAAAACGGAACATGGGAACCGGCGATTCTACCGAAGGACAAGAAAGCCGTGGGATGCAAATGGGTCTATAAGACTAAGTTTCGAAGTGATGGCAGTATAGAACGTCATAAAGCACGACTTGTCGCCAAAGGATTCACACAAACTTATGGAGAAGATTACACCGAGACATTTGCTCCGGTTGCTAAACTTTCTACTGTCCGTGTTTTGTTTTCTCTTGCTATTAATCTCGATTGGTCTCTTTGGCAGATGGACGTGAAAAACGCCTTTCTTCAGGGGGACTTGGATGAAGAAATTTACATGACACCACCTCCTGGTTGTACACTTGATAAAGGCCTCGTATGTCATCTCCGAAAATCCATCTATGGCCTAAAACAATCTCCTCGTGCATGGTATCAAAAGTTGCACGATGCGTTACTCGCCTAAGGTTTTACTCGGAGTAATTCTGATCACTCTCTCTTTATTCTCTCTCGTGATAATGAAATGGTTGTTTTGCTTATTTATGTCGATGATGTTATTCTCACCGGTGACTCTCCTCAAGGAATCGCCGAAACTAAACATTACTTGCAGGATATGTTTGACGTCAAAGATCTCGGTGAACTTCGCTATTTTCTTGGTGTTGAAGTCTTACGCTCTTCGAAGGGACTATTTATGTCACAACGAAAATATACCCTTGACTTGCTTAGTATGGCGGGGAAACTCGGCGTCAAACCCTCACCAACACCACTTGAGAGCAACTTCAAGGATATCTCGGATTCTTCAACGTTCTCCGACATTGAGCGCTTTCGACGTATCGTAGGTAAGCTTATTTACTTGACACTTACTCGTCCTGACTTGAGCTTTGCGGTGAACCATGTTAGCCAGTGGATGCATGCCCCCACACAACATCATTGGCGCATGGTTGAACGCATTCTTCGTTATCTCAAGGGCTCGCCGGGTAAAGGAATTTGGATGACCAAAAACAACAACACCGAGATCGTCGGCTACTGTGACGTGGATTGGGCCGGTGACAAAAGGGATCGCAAATCCACAAGTGGTTATTGCACTTTCCTTGGAGGGAACTTAGTCACTTGGCGAAGTAAGAAGCAATCGGTTGTGGCTAGATCTAGTGCCGAAGCCGAATATCGATCAATGGCCAACACCACCTCCGAACTCATGTGGCTGCGTACACTTCTGTCCGAGCTCGGCATCTCAACGACTTCTCCAATCACGCTTCATTGCGACAATCATGCGGCTATCCACATCGCAACCAATCCCGTATTGCATGAACGTACAAAGCATATCGAAGTTGATTGCCACTTCATTCGAGAGAAGGTTCTACTCGGTATCATTTCCCTCACCTACACACCATGTAAGGACCAACTCGCAGATGCGTTTACGAAGGCAACCACTAAAGATATGCTTCACACACTCTTGTCTAAGCTTGGCATGCTCGATCCTCACATTCCAAGCTTGAGCGGGAATATTAGCGGATATGGGCTTCAAGAACAAGACTATGGGCTTGAAGAACAACAACATCATTGAGACTTCAAGCCAGCACAACAACAGCGAGACCTAAATCCCTCAACGTCTTCTCACACATCACGCACATGAATCCTAGAGCAATATTTCAGAATCGGCGAAACTTCCTCCTTCTGATTTATTCTGGGTTCTTCTCCAATTCTGGAATTTCCTTTTCTATTCAGCTTTCCTTGTTTTTGTTCTCTGCTTTTATTTCTCTATCTTGTATATACATACATGTTCGGACACTAATCAATTCAAGAGAGTCATTCTTTTCGTTTACAAATCCCTATTCTTCATTCTATTAGCATGATTTCCTATAGCTTTCTCTACCCTAGCAATTTTTTTGATCCCTCTTCTCCACCGTCACCATATCCGTCGATGGTGCAAATTTTGATGGATCTACCCTACCTACATATCCTATTCCCACCAGCAACGATACTGACATTTTTTCTTCATCATTGGTTAACATCAATGTTACCAATATAACCAAACTTTATGCCATAAACTATCTTACTTAGAGACTTCATCTACGCTCCTTGCTTCAGGGTTATGACCTCCAGGATTTCTTAGAATCCGAACATGCTGTTTCACCAACCATTATCGAAGACAACATCGTCAAACCCAATCCGGCATACTCCTCATGGTTCCGTCAAGACCGACTCATTTTCTCAGCGATTCTTGGTTCCATCTCCGTCTCTTGTCAGGCCCTCATCACTCGTGCCTCAACCACGAGTGAGGCTTGGAACACCCTTGCATCGACCTATGGTCGATCTAATCGTGGCCATATCAAGCAAATCAAGCATAATATGCGCAGATTCACTAAAGGAGCCAAGACCATTGATGACTACATGCATATCTTCAAAATCAAGGCGGATGAGTTAGCGCTCCTCGAAAAAACCCTTGATCATGAAGATCTCACAGACCTTGTTCTATCTGGTTTGGGCGATGAATTCAAGCCCGTCATTGATGCCATCCACGCTCGTGATCTCCCAATCTCCTTTGTCGAACTTCACCAGAAACTCCTCAATCACGAGTCTGTCTTTATGAGCTCTGAATTTGTGTCGTCGATCCTGTCGATTACTGCCAACAACGCTTAGGCACTATCTCATTTCCCACGAGCTCCATGGCATCCTCAGTCCTCATCAAGGCCATCATCTGATTCTTCGAACACACGCAACTGCAAAACCTTTGGTCATCAGGGCAAGTGTCAGTTATGCAGAACTCATGGCCACAGTGCAAAGCGATGCCATCTGCTTCGGAATGGTTCCTTTGTCGGCCAACCATCGGGACCACCTATGCTCCCTCCTGGCAAGCTCAATCTAATCACACGACATTTGCTCCTCCAGCACCTTCACCTATATGGCTGTTAGACTCCGATGCCTCTCATCACATCACTGCGGTCTTGGCAATTTTGTCCCTCCATTCACCTTACTCCGGTGGAGAAGACGTCGAGCTTGGAGATGATTCCAACCACACCATCTCACACACAGGTTCTATGTTCATTCCCGACCTTTCTCTCTTACTAATGTTCTTTGTGCCCCCACGCTTCGTAAAAACCTAATATCTATTCACCAACTTTGCACAACTAATAAGCTTTCGGTGGAATTCTTTCCTTTGCATTTTTCAGGTGAAAGATCTCGCAACGGGGGCGCAACTCACAAACGGATGACTTAGAAATGGCGTGTATGAATGGCCCACAAGTTCCTCTTCTCTGTCGGTTTCCTCTCCTACAACATTTTCTTCAATAAAAACTAGTCTTTTGGATTGGCATTCTCGATTGGGACATCCTTCGTCTGATGTTCTTCATCGAATTGTCCATGATTTTTCTCTTCCCTTGTCTTCTATGTCTTCTAAATCGTTGTTATGCGAGCCTTGCGCGATTAATAAAAGTTATAAGCTTCCGTTTTCTATGTCTACTGTCCAATCTTCTACATCTCTTCAAATCATTTTTTCGGATGTATGGACATCACCTGTTGCATCGTTTGATGGATTCAAATACTATGTAATTTCTGTTGATCACTTTACACGTTATACGTGGTTTTATCCAATCAAACCAAAATCACATGTACTTCATATCTTTCCAAGATTTAAAGTTTTGGTCGAAAATCGTCTCTCTCTAAAAATCTAAACCCTATATTTCGATAACGATGGTGAATACATTGCGCTCCGTTCTTTTCTTTTACAACACGGTATCACTCACCTCACCTCTCCTCCTCACACACCCGACCACAATGGCATCTCGGAAAGAAAACATAACCATATCATGGAAACCGGGCTCGCTTTTCTCTCTAAAGCCTCGATTCTACTTCCATATTGGTCTTTTGTGTTGGCGTTTTGGAGATCCCTAAACGTGCGTTCACAACGGTTTCTAGGGTTCCAACTTTGGGTTTCATGCAGCGGAATATATAAAACGAAATCCAATCAACAGATCTTGCATATAATGATAAAGGTATCGATATACCAACCTATTTCGATCCAATGACCTGTCACAAACACTGAAATCAAGCGCTCTACACATCTAGTCCACACTCACAGGCTTGCGTATGCTAGAACATGATCTGGAGGTCGGAAATGAAAACCGAGACGACCCCACGAGAGAGAGAAGACGACGGTCGAAGTGGAGAGAGAGTTCGAAATTCTCTTAATCACAAAATTATGTCTAACTCATAATTATAAGTGATTTAGGGTTTTATTAAACAAAATATGCCTAATGAGCTTTCTCTTAACCATTAAGAGATAAAAGGCCCATTAAGATTATGCTAATCAGGTAGACAAACAATTTATCAATCACAATATAGACAAAAACACAAGAAAAGCTCCCACTAAGATGATAACCCTCGGTATCCTCTTATGGGTACTAGGATCCGAATTCAAGAACATAATCCTTAAGTCTGCTTTGGCATTACCCCTTAAGATTATGCTAATCAGGTAGAAAAACAATTTGTCAATCACATCCAATGTGATTCCTAGCAATCATGAGATCATAGTATCACATACTATTGCATGTTGTATCTCATCTTGTACCATTGAGTCCAAAACCCTTTTGATGACTCAATTAAGCTCAAACCATATTCGAGTTCATGGAATGAACTAACTTGGTACACCTCGCGTATGCGAAACCTATACCAAATTATCTCTTCCATCCCGTCTCATAAAGATAACCTGGTGCACCTCGCGCAGGCGAAATCTACACACGGATGATCGATGCCTTGACGAGTACCCTATTAATGGGTGGTACATAAGCTTATATTTCAGAGGGAATTTTAGATGTAACTATTACACCATATGAACAATGTTTGTTCATTCCACCATAACCCGATATGTAACAATTACATATGATGTATCATAAAGAACAGTTGTATCATAAACAACCGAGTTTCGAGGCAGGAGCCCCGACCAGGGTCCAGGGGCGGAGCCCCGGCGGTGGTTCCGCTGATTTTGAGGCAAAAATCTAGGTTTTGAACGTCGATATCGATGTTCTCTAACATCGATATCAAGGCTCTCAACGTCGATATCGATGTCTCAACTTCGATATCGAGGTTCTCTAACATCAATATCGAGGTTCTCTAACATCGATATTCTTCAGATCTAGTATCTGAAGATCTCGATCGATATCGATGTTCTCTAACATCGATATCGAGGTTCCTCAACGTCGATATTCTTTAGATCTAGTATATGAAGATCTCGACTTAATCGATGTTCTCCAACATTGATATCGAGATTCCTCAACGTCGATATTCTTCAGATCTAATATCTGAAGATCTCGATCGATATCGATGTTCTCTAACATAGATATCGAGGTTCTTCAACGTCGATATTCTTCAGATCTAGTATCTGAAGATCTCGATGTTTACTCAACATCGATATCGAGGTTCCAAACATCGATACTGTTCCAGATCTAAATCTAAAAAATATCGAGGATCCCTCAATATCGATATCGAGGTTCTAAGACATCGATATCGATGTTCTAAACATCGGATGAACAACGTTTGTTCATTCCACCATAACCCGATATGTAATAATTACATATGATGTATCATAAACAACAATTATTTCATATATATCTACGAAAACTCTAGCAATAGATTTTCGGAGTTCAGGGCGGAAGCCCCGATCAGGGTCCAGGGGTGGAGCCCTAGCGGTGGCTCCACTGACCGGTCAACGGACGGGGGTCCAGGGAGCGAGGTTCCGCTGACATAGGTACCTAGGGAAACGCAAATTCTGAAGCGAATTTCGAGGTTCTCAACATCGATATCGATGTTCTCAACATCGGCATCAAGGTTCTCTAACATCAATGTCGAGGTTCTCTAACATCGATATTCTTCAGATCTACTATCTAAAGATCTCGATCGATATCGATGTTCTCTAACATCGATATCGAGGTTTCTCAACGTCGATATTCTTCAGATCTAGTATCTGAAGATCTCGATGTTTACTCAATATCGATATCGACGTCCAAGACATCGATATCGAGGTTTCTTCAACATCAATATTCTTCAGATCTGGTATCTGAAAATCTCGATGTTATTCGACATCGATATCGAGGTTCCGAACATCGATATCGATGTTCTCAACATCGATATCGAGGTCTCCAAAATGTCGTTATCCAGAAAAAGCGATTTGTTCATCCCGATTTTTAACTCTGTGCTCGATCCAATCGATTCACGAGCTTCATTATTCGATTCTGATCATATCAACACTTTGATATAACTAAATCGAACCAAACAATTGATTGTTTTCACAAAAACATCAATTCGTTTGACATATCCAAACAATACAGACAACATACATTTGATCCATCTCGTTCAAAACCGATTTTAAACTCATATCAAACATGAAACATGTTTCAATTATACGCCAACCAGACTCTGATACCACTGTTGGGGTTTTGGAGATCCCTAAACGTGCGTTCACAATGGTTTCTAGGGTTCCAACTTTGGGTTTCATGCAGCGGAATATATAAAACAAAACCCAATTAACAGATATTGTATATAATGATAAAAGTATTGATATACCAACCGGTTTCAATCCAAAGACCTGTCACAAACGGTGAAATCAAGCACTCTCTACACCTAGCCCACATCACGGTCTTGTGTCTGCTAGAATGCGATCTGGAGGTCGGGAACGAAAACCGAGATGATCCTAGGAGAGAGAGAAGGCGACAGCCGAAGTGGAGAGAGAGAGTTCAAAATTTTCTTAATCACAAAATTATGTCTAACTCATAATTATAAGTGATTTAGGGTTTCATTAAACTAAATGGGCATAATGGGCTTTCTCTTAAATATTAAGAGATATTAGGTCCATTAGCCTTATTAATACATATATGGGCCACCTAAACCTATCCAATGGATTTCTAATCAGTTTCGCAAACCGATCGCGGCTAGAGCACCATATCCATCACTTTGGTTTTTCGACAACTGTGTAACTCATTAATCGGCTTCCAACTAAAACTCTTGGTCACAAATCCCCTTTCCAATTGCTCTTCGATGTCTCGCCCAGCTATACCACACTTCGCACATTTGATTGTCTTTGTTTTCCTTGGTTGAGACCATACACTCAACACAAACTCGATCCTTGATATTCACCTTGTGTTTGTTGGGTATTCTCTCACCCAAAGTGCATTTCTTTGTCTCAATCCTATCACCTCTCGTGTCTATGCTTCACGACACGTCACATTCTTTGAGTCCGCGTTTCCTTTTGTCAAACTGTCCGAGTCTACAGCTTCTTCGACCTCGACCGAGGATACCGTCATCTCTCAATCTCCTTCCCACTCTTTAGTACCTTGTGGCTCACTCATCTCGTCGTTTATGCAGCCTGTGGAACAGCCTGTGCCCCTGGTTCGAGCTTCTTTACCGGACAATGCAAGGTTAGCTCTACTGTCACCTGTACATACTTCACCCAATGCCCCACCACTCGAAACTGTACCCTCGAATGCACCGAACCACAATCCACCATCCACGACAATCCCTCCTAATCTTCCCTCACAAACACTAGCCAACCATCACACCAAATTACACCGACGGACCTTCCGTGCCCGACAAGAAACAACCATCCGATGACAACCCGATCTAATAATAACATCACCAAAACCTCTACCAGATTTGCAAATACCACAACCATAATACCTAGCCTGGGCATAGAACCCACCACGGTTACTCAAGTCTAAAGTCTCCCCATTGGAGGCAAGTTATGACAGAGGAATTTGATGCACTTGTCAAGAATGGAACATGAGACTTTGACAGGTGCAAAGCACGTCTTGTTGTGAAGGGGTTCCACCAACGATCCAGGATTGACTATCATGATACATTCAGTCCGGTCATCAAGCCCGCTACAATCCGTCTTGTCTTGAGTATTGCAGTCTCTTGTGGTTGGACTCTTAGGCAACTAGACGTTAACAACGCCTTCTGTTGGTTTAGTGTTCTATGATGTACTGTTTTTGTGAGCTTTATTATGATACATTTGATGTATTGACTTACTATGGTTTTATGGTTGAGTGTTTGATTCATTACATGTTATTTATACTTTAATATGTTATGAAATCCATGTATTGTTATGAACCCTAGTCATAAGTCATTGTGGGAACAATGATGTACTAAGACTACTATGATGTGTAATAGATGATCATAGAGATGATCACGGGTATTGGATACGATCACAATCATAGGTATTCGTTGGAGAACGGAATACTGGATTGACCCGCATGAGATTGTCACATGGACTTGCGTCATAACTTGAATCTCATGTGACGGTTCCATGATTGGATCCTATGACCTGAGATATCTACGGAATCCAACATGAGGAGTTGCGTACTTTGAATACATCAAACGTCCTGCGTAACAGGAGGACTATAAAGGCGTGTATCATGTATGACACGAATCATGTGCTGGATTGTAGATAGTCAAGATGGGATTTGTACCTCTCACAAAAGAGAGAGATATCGTTGGGCCCCTCGTGTGGTGAGCGAGATTGTAGAAATGTGTGGTCATACTATAGACGAGCATCGTCTATTTCGTACAGTAAATCTCAATGAATGAGAAAGCAGTCGAGTCAGATAAGGTGGCTTCTCCATGCCTTATGTTCGACATATGATATCGTGATACAAAAGGATCATCAACCGTAATTATCACTGACGTTCGTAAGATCACGAACAAACTCTATTCGAGATAGGTAGTAATAGTGTCTTGCTAGAGATCGCTTATGACTTGTATACCCGAGAGAGATTTCGGTTATACTGCTATATCGGATGAGCCTACAGGATCACACACGCAGGGAAGAACAAATGCATGAGAAAAATGGCGAAAAACCGAGATAGAGCGTCCAGACCCGACGGACCAGAAGGGCCAGACCCGACGGTCCAGCAGGTCCAGATCCGACGGTCCAGTGGGTGGTAGTCGGTCTATTCCGGAATGTCTGGAACGGACGGTTTACATAACCCAGACCGTTCGTTCTGGAATGCTGGAATGGACGGTCCATGTGTAAATTTGGACCGTCCGTTTCGACTTTCGGGTTTTTCGAAAATAAACCAAAATTAGGGTTAATCACTTTATAAGAAGGAGATTAAGAACCTAGTAAGTGGTGGCCGAAAAAGAGAACTTCCATAGACCTCTTGGTAAGCTTGGAGGGTCTAAGGAGTGACCTAAATTCCGTTTTCAAATAGAACATCACCGAATAACTAATTCGGGTCCTACCAGACAAGTTCTAATCCTTGGAATCCATCCCGAGGTGTGGATATGTGTAGAGGGTGAGGTAATCTTCTTCCCTTTTGTGATCGGACGAACACATCAATTGATACAGGCCCCGGATCGATGGAGGTCAGTGTTCTAACGTTTCTACGATTCATACATGCATGGTTATAGGGTTTATTAGAAAATTTTTGTTTTATAATGTCAGAAATCTGGGCAAATAAATTCGATCAAGTTATAATAACCTAGACTCAACAAATACCGCAAGTGTACAGATCGATTGTAATAGGTAGGGTCGAATACAGAGACAAAAGTTAAGCAAAGAATTCAATTCCAAATCCAAGTCTAGATCCAGAGAAAATATGAGAATAATATGAGAATGTGATGGAACATGTCAAAACAAATAACTAAAATCGGTTGTAAACTATGGAAGACAAACACTGCAGGCTTTGGGATTGCTTTACATGCAAGGATCTTCTCTAAAGATGCAGATCTCTGTAATTCATAAATCCAATTCGGGGAATTCAAGCTCTATAATAGAAATTAACTCTCTAGAGTCTAATATCTCGATTCAATAGTCTAAATTCTGGATGCATGAACGAACACTATCATAATTTCTAGAAAATATCCATCTCTTGATGCAATACCTGTTCTATCTATTGAGTTATTTTCAGATTATAATCTCATATGTCTGTGCGAATTAAAACCCTAAGTTCATTCAATCAAGTGACCAATAAGATTAAAAGCATTAATCTCAACTCAATAAACCGAATAGAATAAATAAATCCACAGAGTTTGGAATTAAAAACAACAGATCCCTACATAGCAAATCCCTAACCCGCAGCAAGGGGACTACTCGCTACACATCAAGACGACATGGTTCATATCAATACAACAAAACATTGTAAAATAGAAAAAGGAAGAAAACTCTTAGTCGATTTCTCGGCTTCGTGATCTCCGTCTTCTACTCCAATCTCTTGCTTCCTGATAATCTCCCTCTTTTCTCTCCTCTTAGGTCACTTTCTGCTCAAAATTCAGTATGCCCCTTGACCTAGCATGTGTGCCTCTTTTCCCCCCTCTCCCTTGGGCGAAATCGGAATGTTTCCAAAATCTGACTAACGAAACGATCGTTTTGATATTAAGTGAAACAATCGTTTCAAGTTTCTGAGCTATTTTCTGAATTTCGCGACTCAAAACGATCGTTTTGCAACTCCCGAACCGATCATTTTGTATCTCTGAGTAATATGGATTTGAATGTAAGAAACGATTGTTTCGGCTTGGGTGAAACGATCGTTTTGACTCTCTGATCTCCTATTCTTCGGGTTTTGCGTCCTTTTGTCGCTTCCACGATGTAGTATCTGCAAAGATTAATAACCAAACAAACCAAAGCTAAACACGCCTACAAACATCTCAACTGACATAAAGTCGGGTAAATACGTCGGATGAATCGTATGAAAATCAATGATATATTGCGTGTTATCATTTTATATCCGTTGCGCAAACCCTAGAATCGATCTTTAGGAATTACATTCGCTTTAGAGATCCCAGAAATTCCAACAGTGGTATCAGAGCATGGTTACTCTGTTTGATTTCGTAGAATCCAATCACGCACGTTTTAGGGTTTAAATTGTTAAATCCATGTTTGTTTTAATTTCTATGCATGTTTGATGATTGAATCTATGGTAGATTGCATGTTTCATGTCGCATAGAGTGCAAGAGTTCGAATTTTGGATCTACAGATGAATTCGGCGGTGTTTCGGGTCGAAAAAACGGAATGTGATCACGTAAGCCTAGACCGTCCGTTCTGAGAGTGCCTGACCGGATGGTCCAGGGTGGCGACGGGGCTAGGATTAGGGTTCGGACCGAAAGATCTGGACCGTCCGTTCCAAAATGTCTGGACCATCCGTTCCAGGACCTCAGATCCGAACCAGAACGGATCCAAGTGAGACCGTCCGTTCTCCAAGGTTGGACCATCCGTTCTACATCCAGAATGGACGGTCCGAGAGCCAGATTCCAAAATTTTTCCGTTTTCTAAATCTGATTATGAAATCGTTGCTTAATCTGATTAATTGTGACTCAAATGGACATGATTCATTCTTATCGATGGTCCATAGTGAATAAATACATGTAACTTAATCAAGATATTAGATATGTTTGATTGAGTGAGAGCTTCGGGATTGGGATTACATAATCGAATGGATGGTCTATTTGGATTATGTAATACATCTGGTCAAGAAACAATAGTTGATCTTTGATTCGGATAGTACAATCGTTGCACAGAAACCGGTTAGATCTAGGAGCTCTACGAGTAAAGCACTTGTCAAGGCCTCGATCATACGTGTCATGGGCCATGCCAAAGCTGGGTGTGCAGTGCTATCTTAGTGAGGCAAGATGGAGAAATGGTGGTTCTCATAGCTTAAAACTAGATGCTTGATCTAAGTGTGGTTTAAAAATCTGTTTTATGTAATGCTAAGCTTGTACCTTCCATTACTAGAGCACTTGTCAAGACATCGATCGTCCGTACCACGGATCATGCCAAACCTGAGCGTGCCGGATTAGTGAGGCAGGGTAGAAAATCGTGGTTCCCACAGCTTGAATATAGGTGAGCTTAGGTTAAGTTGTCAAGTTTGACTTGAGACCTAACAGTACAGATGAGACAAGTATGCAATGATATTTGATATCATAGTCTCATAAAGGATCTAAGAGTCATATTGGATGTGATTGACATTAGATGTCTACCTAAATAACATAAGACTGAGTATAACAACTCATTCTTATGTGAAATATGGATCTTAGTCTCATATAGAAAATCATTATAGGGTTGTTTTTCTTTATGGGAGAATAGTTCGTATATGCATCTATATTGTCACTGATTGGTGATGGACTAGCTGCTAGTAGATCATTGATAGAATCTGTATTTTGTTTTTGTTCGTTGTGTTTTGACTTTTTCTGTAGGACATGACGTCGACCGGTAGTGTACCGAATTTGACGATGCGATCTATCCTTGAGAAGGATAAGTTTACCGGGATGAACTTCTTAGACTAGTATCGTAACTTGAGAATTGATGTCGCAAATCTAGGTGTAGAAATATGATCAAGTAATAATAATCATAGACTCAACAAATACCGCAAGTGTACGGATCGTGTGTAGTAGCTAGGGTCAAACACAGGGACAAGTAAACAACTGAATCAAATCTAAATCCAAATCAAGGTGTAGAGGAAATAATATGAGTGAGAGAATGTGACAAAACGAATAATAAAAACGGTTGTAACTATAAATGATAAACACTGCAGGTCTAGGGATTGTTTTACATGCAAGGGTCTTCTCTAAAGATGCAGATTCTGTGGTTTCTAAATCCAATTCAGGGAATTCAAGCTCTAAAGTAGAGATTAACTCTCTCGAGTCTAACCTCACTATCCAGGCTTTATCCGACTAATCTCTCGATTCAATAGTCTAAACCCTGGATGCATAAACGAATGCTATCATAATCCGTAGGCAAATATTCATCTCTCGATGCAATACATGTTTCATTTACTGAGGTTATTTCCAGGTTAGAATCCCATATGTCTATGCGAATTAAAACCCTAAGTTCATTCAATCAAGTGGCCAACAAGATCAAACGCATTAAGAACAACTCAATAAACTGAATCAAATAAATAATACCACATAGTCTAGAATTAAAAACCAAAGATCCCTACATAGCAAATCCCTAACCCACAGCAATGGGACTACTCTCTAAACATCGAGATATCATGGTTCATATCAATAACACAAAACATCGTAAAATAGAAGAAAGGAAGAATGCTTAGTGGATTTCCCGGCTTCGTAATCTCCGTCTTCTACTCCGATCTCTTGCCTCTTGATAATCTCCCTCTTCTTGTGTGCTCTAGGGTGTGTTTTCTGTGAAAAGTATCAATGTTTTTTACCTTGGGGGCTAACCCTACTTAATCCTTCTTTTTCTGGGCTAAAATTCAGAATATTTCCAAAATCTGGTAAGTGACCCGATCGTGTGACTGAAAGTGACACGATCGTGTCACTTAACAGTTTTTGCAGGCTTCACAAATTTGCTCATAACTTCCTGCTCCGACATCGGATTTGGGTGACACTCCAAATGTTCCCGGTTCGTCCGTGATGTTCTGTATTCCATGTTTTCCACTCTTTTTGCTCTCTTTATGTGTGGATTCATGTTTAAACACCAAAGAACACAACCAACCAATATCGAAGCCAAATGTGCCCTAGAATGTCTACAAATATATAAAATCGAGTGAAATACACTAGACATCCTATATCAAAACATCACCCGAAATACGTGTTAACAAGAATTGTTCTCAAGTACGACAAGAAGTCATACGTCCTAGAAGGGGTACTACCATCAGAGCCTGCGACCAATGCAACAAGGGCCGTCAAGGATGCTTGGTTGAAGTATCAGACTGACGACAATGAGATTTTCTGTCTCATGTTAGGGAGCATGGCACTGAATCTGCAGAGGCAGTTTGAGGGGAATAGAGTGTTTGATATGATCGAACAGCTCAAGACCATGTTTTCAGGAGCTAGAGCGTACTGAAAAGTTCAAGACGCTGAAAGCTCTGGTGAAGACGGAGATGCCGAGAGGCAGCTCTGTCAACACCCATGTCCTCAACATGGGGGCTCATATTGAGGAACTTGAGCGTATGTGAATGAAGCTTGATGGTGATTTGGCAGTGGACCTGATCCTGATATCATTACCCGAGGACTATAATCAGTTTGTGATGTAGTACCATATGCACGGGATGACTAAGAACTTAGCCGAACTGCATGGGATGCTGAAATTGGCCTAGCAAGATATCGTGGTCCCTAAGACTAAGCTTGCTGTTGAGATAAACTCCAGCAAGAAGCGGCGGGGTAAAGCGAAAAAGAAGGCGGCGAAGAAGGCAAAGGTTGCCTCTACGCCCAAGCCTAAGCCCGATAAGGGTGACTGTCATTACTGCGGAGTGTCTGGACACTGGAATCGTAATTGTTACCTTTACTTGGAGGATCTGATTGACAAGGAGCTTGATGAAGCTTTTGCCTCAGGTATTCATGTTATAGAAACTAACATTTGTACTACATCTTCGTGGGTATTGGATACCGGAAGTGCCTCACACATTTGTGGAAATGTGCAGGACGCTGGCAAAGGGAGAAGCGGATCTGTGCGTCGGAAACGGAGCAAGAGTTGTTGCATTGTGTGTTGGCGTTTATGATATGCATCTTCCTTCTGGACTTATTTTAGAATTAAGTAATTATTACTATGTGCCTGCGATTAGCAGAAACATTATTTCTATTTCATGTCTGGATTTGGATGGTTTTTGATTTGTGATTGAGAACTCGAGTTTTTTTTATTTATCGAGACAGTACTTATTATGGTAATAGTTATCTTGTGAATGATTTATACGTTTTGAATGATCAGCCTTCGAACTCGACATCATCCATCTATAACGTGAGTGCTAAACGGTTTAACCAGACTACTTAAACCCGACCTTCCTCTGGCATTGTCGTCTAGGCCATATAAACGAGAAGCGCATTCAGAAGCTTCATACATAGTGATGTATGTGGACCAATGAGATGTGCAGATAGAGCAGGTTATCTGTATTTCGTTACGTTCACTAATGATTTCTGTCGATACAGTTATGTCTATTTGATGAGACATAAGTCTGAAACACTTGAAATGTTCAAGGCTTTCAAAAAAGGAAGTACAAAACCAGCTTGGCAAGACGATCAAGACACTTCGATCTGATCGTGGTGGCGAGTATATGAGCCAAGAGTTCTCTGACTATCTGATTGGTTGTGGTATTGTATCACAATTAACTCCTCCTAGAACGCCACAGTGGAATGGCATGTCTGAATGGAGGAACCGAACACTGTTAGACATGGTTTGGTCGATGATGAGTCAAACAGATCTTCCGAAGTCCTTTTGGGGCTATGCTTTAGAGGCCGATGCGTACCTGCTGAACAGGAGTCCAACGAAGTGGGCTGAAACGACACCATATGAGATATGGACGGGCATCTCGCATTGTCGTTTGTCAGAATTTGGGGTTGCGACGCTTACGTGAAGCACCAGATGACTGATACGTTATCCTCCAAATCTGATAAGTATTTATTTGTAGGCTACCCTAAGGAAACTAAAGGTTATCACTTCTAGATTCCGGCAGAGAACAAGGTGTTCATTGCCAGGAATGCGACTTTTATGGAGTGAGAGTTCGTCTCCAAAAGAGTCAGTGGGAGTAGGATCGAACTTGAGGAAATTCGAGAGCAGCAAGTAGACACTGAGCTGATTGAACAAGTTGAAGACGTTCAACTCGTATCACTGCCAGTTGAGACTCAGCCTTCAACTAGTGAACCTCGGAGGTCAGGCAGGATTTGCCAAGAGCCTATAAGATATGGATTTCTCGTGACTGAGAATGAGGAGCTCTTGTTATTAGAACATGATGAGCATTCCACATACCCAGAGGCTATGGCGAGTCCCGGCTGTGACACCCGTAACCCGTGTACAGTATACGGGTTGTGCCACATGGACGATATAAAATAAAATAATAATGCGGAAGCAAAAATACGAAATCCAAAAACATTTTTTAACTAATAGAGTAAGCAGCGGAAAATACAACAGGCGATCAATATCGCAAAATAACACATGTCCGAATAGTTATAGTTTAACCGTACAAAATGTGGGAAATACAAGTTCCGTAACCCAAAATGTAAATCCCGTACATGATGCTGCCTCTCTCAGGTCGTCGTCTGCCGGATGCGCTAGGCGTAATCCTCGTGATCTGAAAAATATAAACCACGAGGGCTAAGCACAACTGCTTAGTGAGTAGCCCGGGTTGAACCCGGTAAACCCGTTCTCAGCGAGAACGGTGTTAATTCGATGATTCACAACCAACAAACAACAATGATATCCATGCATAACTACATCACATCAGTCACAAATATGTCAAACACAATCATACCCATATGACATCGCATCATAGGGTTAGCCAGAGATCCTAGTCATATCGACATGACTAGAAGCGTCTCACACACGCCCGTCACTCGCGTGACGTTGGCCATCGCATCACATGCGACTACGCGCGTCTCCTGCGCCTGTCACTCGCGTGACCTCCGATGTCAAGTCCATGACACAACGGAAATACAAACATACCCGTATGGAGTCCACCATAGGGTTTAGCCATAACCCTAGTCAAGTCCATGACTAGGGGCGTCTCACACGCCCGTCAAGTCCATGACGTTGGCCGTGTCAAGTCCATGACACAATAAACACAATACCCGTATGGAGTCCACCATAGGGTTCTGCCATAGCCCTAGTCAAGTCCATGACTAGGGGCGTCTCGCACGCCCGTCAAGTCCATGACGTTGGCCGTCGTGTCGCACACGACTATATCACAAACACAATCATGCTGCACTCGTCGCACGAGTGAGCTACAAACATGGCAATCAACGTGCATATCTTCCCAATACAATCACGCGTATCGCGGTATTCGGCCCCGACCGAGATACCGATTAACGCCATGCAAACTACCCAGAATAATCATGCAACGAGTCACTCCAATCGTTGTATCGCACATCTCACGCACGCGGGATTCGAAAATCATCCGAAAAAGGGTTCCGTACCCTAGAACGGTCGGTCCAGGGTGTGGACCGGTCGGTCTAGGGGTCCCATGCTGTCCCGGGGCCTCTCGGGACAATTTTTGGAGTCTGGAACGCAGACCGTCCGTTCGGGGAAGTCAGAACGCCCGTTCTGGACTTCCAGAACGTCCGGTCCAGTAGACCGTCCGTTCCAGCCCCGTTCTCGCGAAAACAGCTTTCTGGTCCGACTTCGTTTGGCCATATCTCCCTCATTTCTCAACCAAATTCAGTTCCGTTTGTTGCTAAATGTTCATTGAAGTGTCCTCTATCTAATCCAAGCAACAAACCATCGAAATAACACAATCACATCGACGAAAACGAGCTCACACAGATGGAACTGGAGGCACTCACCTCTGTTTTACTCAGATCTGGTTTGGCCGGCTTTCGTGGCGTTTTCCGGTATGTTCCTCACCGGAAACCTCTCCTAGACACCCTTGGGATGTCCCTCCTTGCTTCCCCGAGCGTCCCTGGCCCTGGCTCTCCTTCTTTCTCCCCCTTTCCCTCTCTTTTCCTCTCTTTCTCTTTTCTTCTTCTTTTGGCCGAGAATGTTGGGAGTGTTTTTGGCCGCGTGGGAGAGGCGAAATGGGCTCAAGCCCAGGCCCATGGTCAAGCCTGCAACGCCCTGAGCGGATTGGACGGCGATTTGACGCCGGCGGGCCCTGGGAACGCAGAGGAATACGCGTCCTAAGGGAGCAAGTTGGCCACTTGCGTTCTGCCCAACAGACCGTCCGTTCTGGGCCTAGAACGGACGGTCTGGGCCCAATTTCGGCCCAGCTCCTCGCTCGTTCGTGGTCCGTTCGTTCCGCCTTAAGCAGTCCGTCCGTTCTACCTTGTCTGGTCCGTCCGTTCTGATATTTCTGGTCCGTTCCGACTGACTTCGATTGCTCCGTTCTCACTCGTTTCTTACCCGAATCGCGCACCGTTTGTTTCTACACCTTCCTTGGAACGTCCTCTTTCATGTCCAATCAATAGATTATTGGAAACTCATATTTACAAGATGAGGTACAACTCAAAACGTCCGTACCTCGCATAACTTGTGAATTCCGAATTTCCAAGTTCTACTCAATTTTCGTTGAAATATTCTCTATATTTTTGCCTTGTTTTACCCTCTTTTTATTCCCGAAAATAATTTAAATAATTTATACGGGAATCGGGGTATTACAAATCCTCCCCCCTTAAAAAGAATTCGTCCTCGAATTCAGAATGTTGTGATATCACCAAGATTTTCTTCGTATTCGATATCATCACCCAAGTCACAATCCAGATCGTTATGTCATTAGAAAACATAAGTCTGATACAAACCTAACGTCATGTGAAAGAGTTCGTACTACGCTCAAGTAAATAGATGCGGATAACTACTACGCATCTCTGCCTCGGGTTCCCAAGTCATGTCGGAACCCCTTGGCTCCGCCACAAGACCTTCACCAGTGGCACTTCCTTCGTCCGCAGCTTCTTGACCTTCTGATCCACGATCTGCAGTGGCTCATCCCAAAAACGTGTAGCCTCCGTAAACTCCAGATCCTGGGGCTGTAAAATGTGAGAAGGATCCGCTACGTACCTTCGAAGCATCGACACGTGAAACACGTCATGGATATTGCCCAGCTCCGGTGGCAATCCAAGACGGTATGCAACAGCTCCCAATCTCGCGATCACGGGATAAGGTGCGATGTAGCGCGACTTCAGCTTCCCGCTCAGCCCGAACCTCGCATGACCTCGCATCGCCTGTACTCGGAGAAAGGCATAATCTCCGACCTCCAGCTCGAAGTCTTGCCGTCGTTGATCGGCGTATGAATTTTGCCGATCCTGCACCGCCTTCAGATGAGCGCGAATCCTCTGTATCACCTCCGTGGTCTCCTCAACAATCTCCGGCCCGAACTCGCGATGTTCTCCGATCTCTGTCCAACACAACGGTGTCTTGCACGGTCTCCCGTACAAGGCCTCATATGGAGACACTCCTATGCTCGTGTGATGGCTGTTGTTGTACGCAAACTCGCACAATGTCAAGTACCGATCCCACGGAGCTCCCCACTCCATGATACAAGCTCGGAGCATGTCCTCCAGAGTTTGTACCATCCGCTGCGACTGACCGTCTGTTTGAGGATGGTATGTCGTGCTCATCTTGAGCTTCGTCCCCAGTGCCTCCTGTATCGCCTTCCATAGGCGTGATGTAAATCGGGTGTCTCTGTCCGAGATAATCTCGTTCGGAACCCCATGTAAAAGCACGATCTCATCAATGTAAATCTGCGCCAACCGCTCAATCGGATACTCCTGACGAATGGGAATAAAATGAGCGGATTTGGTTAGTAGATCCACGACTACCCCAATGGCGTTCTTCTTGCTCGGCGTGAGTGGTAATCCGACCATGAAATCCATGGCAATCGAATCCCACTTCCATTCTGGAATCTCCAACGGCTGTAGCTTGCCTCCCGGCATCTGTCGCTCTGCCTTTACTTGCTAACAAGTGAAGCACCTCGCTACGTAATCCGCTACATCTCTCTTGACCCTCGGCCAAGTGTACCACTGGCGTAGACCCTGATACATCTTGCTCGCCCCCGGATGTATCGCTAATCTCGACTGGTGTGCCTCAGATAGAATCTCCTGTCTCAGCTCTGCGTCGTCAGGCACACATAGTCGGTTCCCTAGCCGTAGCGCTCCCTGCTCATCGATACGATAGCCCTTGAGGCTATATTCCCCGATATGGTCCATGTACCGGGCGAGTAAGGGATCGCCGCGCTGTCCCATAACCATGCGCTCTATAAGAGTCGGTGTCGACTCCTCGGGTGTCAGCGAGAGATGTCCCAACATCGCAGTCAACTCAGCGGCGTTGCTGCGAGATGAGGTGACAACGCGTATGGTCGCTAAGATCTTCTTCCTACTAAGGGCGTCGGCCACTACGTTAGCTCTCCCCAGATGATAGGCTATCTCCAGGTCATAATCTGCAATCAACTCCAACCACCTCCGCTGTCTCAGATTCAGATCCTTCTGAGATATCACGTAGGTCAAACTCTTATGGTCCGTGTTGAGCTTAACCTTCTCCCCGTACAGATATGATCTCCAAATCTTCAGCGCGTGAACTACTGCTGCTAACTCCATGTCATGAGTCGGGTAGTTCTCCTCATGCTTCTTCATCTGCCTCGACGCGTAAGCGATTACATGTCCCTCCTGCATCAACACGCAACCGAGTCCGTGCTTGGACACGTCAGTGTATACCTCGTATAGCATTCCCGACCGTGGTAATGCTAGGATCGGCGCTGACGTCAATCTCCACTTCAGCTCCACGAAGATCTCCTTGCATTCTGCCGTCCACTCGAACCGGACGTTCTTCCCTGTCAGCTTTGTCAGGGATCGAGCGATCTTGGCGAATCCCTCGATGAATCGTCGGTAATAACCGGCTAGTTCCAAGAAGCTCCTGACTTTCGTCGCAGAAGTTGGGGACTGCCATTCCATGACAGCCTCGATCTTGGCCGGATCAACCTGAATTCCCTGAGCCGATACCACGTGTCCGAGGAATCCAATTTCCTGTAACCAGAAACTGCACTTACTGAACTTCGCGTACAGTCGGTTCTCCCTTAGCCTCCACAATATCTTCCGCAGTTGCTCCTCATGTGTATGTGGATCCGGTGAATAGATGAGGAGGTCATCGATGAAGATGATGATGATCTCATCCAGGTAGTTCATGAACACGCAGTTCATTAGTTGCATGAACACCGCATGTGCGTTTGTGAGCCCGAAAGGCATGACCACGAACTTGAAGTGTTCGTATCTCGTCCAGAATGCCGTCTTCTGTATGTCATCCTCCTTGACCAGAATCTGATGATATCCGGATTACAGATCGATCTTCGAAAACCATTGGGCTCCCTGTAGCTAGTCCAACAACTGATCAATCCTCGGTAACGGGTACCGATTCTCGATAGTCACTTGGTTGAGCCCTCGGTAATCGATGCACAACCGCATACTCCCGTCCTTCTTTTTCACGAAGAGTACCGGTGCTCCCAACGGTGAGACGCTAGGACGGATGAAACCTTAATCCACCAACTCGTTCGGCCGTTTCTTCAGCTCGGCCATCTTCGTAGGTGCCATCCGATATGGATCTTTGGTAATTGGATCAGTATCCGGTACGCAGCAAGCAGTAAAACCTATTTCTTCCCTTGGTTATAATCCCGACAAGTCATCAGGAAAAAGTATTAGAAAACTCCTGGGCAACTAGTTTGTCTTCCAATCTATGCTCTGGTTCCTCGGTAATCGTGATAACTACAAGAAACGCTCTGTTATCCCTCCTGATCACCTTCTTTTCGGACTTTTGGTTTGCATTTAAGGGGGTCCTCTACTAACACCGATATAGATGGTGAACGAGGTAAGTTCCTCCCTCTTTGTCTCAAACCTCCCACTCGGGGTGGATTGGCACAGGTTCGTTTAGGTACTGCTATAGGGCTTCTTAGGGATTTTGGAATTAGTTCCCTAATTCCAATCCCTTAATTTAGACATTGGACTTAATTTTGGAAATCGTTGGTCTCCATTTAAGCATATAATGGTGACATTCTAAATGTGTCACGTTACATTCACTAAGCCTTCGACGACCCCAGCTCGCATCATCAATGTACGGACCTCGACAGGTGAGGATTTTC
>NW_010967219.1:37776-40443 GCF_000463585.1 Tarenaya hassleriana
TGATTCGAAAATCATCCGAAAAAGGGTTCCATACTCTAGAACGGTCGGTCCAGGGTGTGGATCGGTCGGTCCAGGGGTCCCGTGCTGTCCCGGGGCCTCTCGGGACAATTTTTGAGGTCTAGAACGGAGACCATTCGGTCTGGGGATGCCAGACCGTCCGGTCTGGGTCACCCAGACCGTCCGTTCTGGACGTATAGTCCGTCCGTTCCGGCTTTTTTCGCTCTCGCGAAACAGTTTTCTGGTCCGACTTCGTTTGATCATATCTCCCTCATTTCTCAACCAAATTCAGTCCCGTTTGTTGCTAAATGTTCATTGAAGTGTCCTCTATCTAATCCAAGCAACAAACCATCGAAATAACACAATCACATCGACGAAAACGAGCTTACACAGATGCAACTCGAGTCACTCACCTCTGTTTCAGCTCAGATCTGGTTTTTGCCGGCTTTCAAGGTGTTTTCCGATCTGTTTCTGGTCGGAAACCTCTTCTAGACACTCTAGGGATGTCTCCCTTCGTGTTCCCGAGCTCCCCTTGCGTCGATTCTCCCTGGTTGTCGCCCCTTCCTCTCTGTTTCTCCTCTCCCCCTCTTTTCTCTGTTTTTGTCCGAAAATGGTGAAACCTCTGCCTTGGGAGTGTTTTTGGCCGCGTGGGAGAGGCGAAATGGGCTCAAGCCCAGGCCCATGGTCAAGCCTGCAACGCCCTGAGCGGATTGGGCGGCGATTTGACGCCGGCGGACCCTGGGAACGCAGAGGAATACGCGTCCCAAGGGAGCAAGTTGGCCACTTGCGTTCTGCCCAACAGACCGTCCGTTCTGGGCCTAGAACGGACGGTCTGGGCCCAATTTCGGCCCAGCTCCTCGCTCGTTCGTGGTCCGTTCGTTCCGCCTCTATCAGTCCGTCCGTTCTGTCATTGCCAGTCCGTCCGTTCTGCATTTCTGGTCCGTCCCGGCAGACTTCGATTGCTCCGTTCTCACTCGTTTCTTACCCGAATCGCGCACCGTTTGTTTCTACACATTCCTTGGAACGTCCTCTTTCATGTCCAATCAATAGATTATTGGAAACTCATATTTACAAGATGAGGTACAACTCGAAATGTCCGTACCTTGAATAACTTGTGAATTCCGAATTTCCAAGTTCTACTCAATTTTCGTTTGCTCATAACTTCCTCGTTTCTCAGTCAAATCGAGTGTCGTTTTCTTCTAGATCTTCGTTGAAATATTCTCTATATATTTTTGCCTTGTTTTACCCTCTTTTTATTCCCGAAAATAATTTAAATAATTTATACGGGAATCGGGGTATTACACCGGCTCCGAGAAATGGCACGAGGCTATGAAGTCTGATATGCAATCCATGTCAGACAACCAAGTTTAGCCACCTTATCTGATTCGACTACTTTCTCTTTCACTGAGTTCGACTGTCTGAAATAGACGACGTTCGTCTATAGTGCGGCCACACATTTCTACAGTCTCGTTCACACGAGGGGCTCAACAATATCTCTCTCTTTTACGAGAGGTACAAATCCCATCTTGACTATCTACAATCCAGCACATGATTCGTTTCGTACCTGATACACGCCTTTATAGTCCTCCTGTTACGCAGGACGTTTGACGTATTCAAAGCACACAACTCCTCATGTTGGATTTCGTAGATATATAAGGTCTTACGATCCAATCATGGAACCGCCATATGAGATTCAAGTCATGACACTAGTCCATGTGACAATCTCATGCGGGTCATTCCAGTATTCCGTTCTCCAACGAATACTTATGATTGTGATCGAATCCAATACCTATGATCATCTATATGATCATCAATCACACATCATACTAGTCTTGGTATATCATTATTCCCACAATGATACACGACTAGGGAGTTTAGTATTGTTCATAACAATACATGGATTTCATAACACATAAGTATGCACAATATGTAATGAATAAAACACTCATCCATCCATAAATAGACAGAAAGTGTCAATACATCAAATGCATCTAAACAAAGCTCGCATAACAGTACATCATAGAGCACTAAACCAACAATCTCCCACTTGCTCTAATCATGGACTGCTAAACATCTAATGTCCATATCCCTAACATGACCTTCATGCTTCGACGAAGGGAGAGGCTTCGTCAACGGATCGGCAATGTTGTCATCTGTCGACACTCTGCAAATGTGCACGTCTCCTCTGTCTATGATCTCCCATATAAGGTGAAATCGCATGAGTATGTGTTTAGATCGTTGATGGGATCTGGGTTCTTTCGCTTGTGCGATTGTTCCATTGTTGTCACAATACAGAGCAATGGGGCTATCAGCACTAGGAATGGCACCCAAGTCTCCAACAAACTTCCTGATCCAAACAGCTTCCTTTGCTGCGTCCGACGCTGCAATATACTCAGCTTCTGTAGTAGAATCTGCAACGGTCGCTTGCTTGGAACTCTTCCAGCTAACAGCGCCTCCGTTCAAGCAGAAAACATAGCCAGACTGCGATCTGTAGTCATCCTGGTCTGACTGGAAACTAGCATCGGTATAACCTCTTACAGCGAGCTCGTCTTCCGACCCACCGTATACCAAGAACACATCCTTAGTCCTTCTCAAGTACTTCAAGATGTTCTTGACGGCGATCCAGTGCGACTCACCTGGATCTGACTGATATCTACTCGTAATGCTCAA
>NW_010967219.1:40988-44724 GCF_000463585.1 Tarenaya hassleriana
CAATCCTAGAAGCCGCCTCGATCTATCTCTATAGATCTTTATTCCTAGAATATAGACCGCTTCTCCTAGGTCCTTCATAGAAAACTGCATTCCTAGCCAAGACTTAACGTCTTGCAGGGTAGGAACGTCATTCCCTATAAGGAGAATGTCATCCACGTACAGCACTAGAAATACACTTGTGCTCCCACTAGCCTTCTTGTAAACACATGGCTCGTCTTCATTCTGTGAGAAACCAAACCTTTTGATTGTCTCATCAAAGCGAAGGTTCCAGCTCCTCGAAGCCTCTTCAGTCCATAAATGGACCTCTGAAGCTTGCACACCATCCTCGGGTTCCTCGGATCGACAAAACCTTCGGGTTGTGTCATGTACACATCCTCGGTCAAGTTCTCGTTAAGGAACGCGGTCTTGGCATCCATTTGCCATATCTCATAGTCGTAATATGCGGCTATGGCAAGTAGGATCCTGATGGACTTCAGCATAACTACAGGCGAAAAGGTTTCATCATAGTCAATACCATGAATTTGACGGAATCCTTTCGCCACAAGTCGTGCCTTATACGTATGCACGTTGTCATCCATGTCGGTCTTCTTCTTGAAGATCCACTTGCATCCGATGAGTTTTATCCCTTCAGATGCATCAACCAGAGTCCATACTTGGTTGTCTGATATGGATTGCATCTCGGACTTCATAGCCTCGTGCCATTTCTCGGAATCCGGACTCGCCATAGCCTTTGGGTATGTGGTAGGCTCATCATGTTCCAATAACATGAGCTCCTCATTCCCAGTCACGAGAAATCCATATCTCACAGGCTCTTGGCGAATCCTACCTGATCTCGAGGTTCACTCGTCGAAGGTTGAGTCATAACCGGCAGTGAATCAGGTTGAACGTCTTCAACTTGCTCACTCAGCTCAGCGTCTACTTGTTGTTCCCGAACTTCCTCAAGTTCGATCCTACTCCCACTGACTCTTTTGGAGATGAACTCTCGCTCCATAAAAGTTGCATTCTTGGCAATGAACACCTTGTTCTCTGCCGGAATATAGAAGTAGTACCCCTTAGTTTCCTTAGGGTAGCCTACAAATAAACACTTATCAGATTTGGAGGATAACTTATCAGTCATCTGACGCTTCACATAAGCGTCGTAACTCCAAATTCTGACAAACGACAATGCGGGACGCTTCCCCGTCCATATCTCATATGGCGTCGTTTCAGTTGACTTCGTTGGACTCCTGTTCAGCAAGTACGCAGCGGTTTCTAAAGCATAGCCCCAAAAGGACTTCGGAAGATCTGTCTGACTCATCATAGACCGAACCATGTCTAACAGTGTTCGGTTCCTCCGTTCAGACACGCCATTCAACTGTGGCATTCCAGGAGGAGTTAATTGTGATACAATACCACAATCAACCAGATAGTCAGTGAACTCTTGGCTCATATACTCGCCACCATGATATGATCGTAGTGTCTTGATCGTCTTGCCAAGCTGGTTATGTACTTCGTTACTGAAACCTTGAACATTTCAAGTGTTTCAGACTTATGTCTCATCAAATAGACATAACCAAATCGACTGAAATCATCAGTGAACGTAACGAAATACAGATAACCTCCTCTAGCTGGACAACTCATTAGTCGCATACATCACTATGTATTAGGTCCAATAACTCTGTCGCTCTCTGTCCTTTCCCCCTGAAAGGATGTTTCGTCATCTTATCCATTAAACAAGACTCGCAAGATTCAAGAGACTCAAAGTCAAATGAATCCAGAAAACCTTCAGAATGAAGCTTCTGAATGCGTTTCTCGTTTATATGGCCTAAACGACAATGCCAGAGGAAGGTCGGATTTAAGTCGTTCGGCTTAAACCGTTTAGTACTCACATTATAGATGGATGACGTTGAGTTCGAAGGCTGATCATTCAAGACGTATAAACCATTCCCTAGATAACCATTACAATAGTAAACATCGTCTCGATAAATCATCAAACTCGAGTTCTCAATAACAAATCGAAAACCATCCAAATCCAAACATGAAATAGAAATAATGTTTCTGCTAATCGCAGACACATAGTAACAATTACTAAGTTCTAAAACAAGTCCAGAAGGCAGATGCAAATAATAAATGCCAACACACAATACAACAACTCTTGCTCCATTTCCGACGCGTAGATCCGCTTCTCCCTTAGCTAGCATCCTACTTCTTCTTATTCCCTGCACATTTCCACAAATGTGTGAGGCACTTCCGGTATCCAATACCCACGAAGATGTAGTACAGATGTTAGCTTCTATAACGAATACCTGAGGCAGAAGCTTCACCAAGCTTCTTATTCTTCAGATCCTCCAAGTAAAGGTGACAATTACGCTTCCAGTGTCCAGACACTCCACAGTAATGACAGTCACCCTTATCGGGTTTAGGCTTAGACGTAGAGGCAACTTTTGCCTTCTTCGCCGCCTTCTTTTTGGCTTTGCCCCGCCGCTTTTTGCTGGAGTTTTTCTCAACAGCAAGCACAGTCTTGGGTACCACGATATCCTGCTCGGCCGATTTCAGCATCCCATGCAGTTCGGCTAAGCTCTTAGTCATCTCGTGCATATGGTACTGCATCAGGAACTGGTTATAGTCCTCGGGTAATGACATCAGGATCAAGTCTGCAACCAAGTCACCATCGAGCTTCACTCCCATACGCTCAAGTCCCTCAACATGAGCTTGCATGTTGAGGACGTGGGTGTTGACAGAGCTGCTGATGAGGACATCGGAGCTAGCAACTTGGACGAGGACGAAAGCTTAACGAAAGGAGCTCTAGAAGATGTTCAAGACTTGACCCATCAGGCGTCAAGACTCTTGTCGGATGATCATAACGTCACAAGATCATTCGAACGCGGGAACGGGATTTGACGTGCACAACGCGAAGGCTCCCCGAGCAAGCCATAGAACTGAGCCTCCTCTCACTCGTGTTAGAGCTCGAGCCCTCCTTATCATGTTAACAAAGGCTGTCACTCATGTTCTTCACAGAGTCCGGGATCACGACGCGAACACCTCCCTTTTCGGCCAAGACTTAACCCGGAACGTCTCTTCAATCATGGCTGAAAGCTATTGGGCTCAAAGATGACTTCAAGCCAGCCCATGAGCTGTCCATTTCAGCCCAAGAACAAATCAAGGCCCAACCCATTAGTCCATTAAATTCCAACAGCTCTTTTCTTCCCAACCACCTTATTAAATGACAATTAGGCTCCTTCTCTTGCATGAAGACTTGCATTTATTGTTGTTTTCCCTATATAAACCACCTAGAACTTTTTTGTAATCAGATTTGAATATTTGAATGAAGTAATTTCGAGCTTGCCTCATCCTTTGTTGGTTTGTCCAACAATCTCTTTCGGTTTGTCCGAAAATCCCGAGCTCGGTGTGTCCGGCTCACCCTTCGGTTTGTCCGAAGCCATACTTGCCATCTTCCCCTTCATTTCCACCATCCATTCTCTGATTCTCTCTTGAATTCGAGTGTCACTTGAGTGAGCCGGTGATTGAGAGAGTTTTCCGTAAATCCGCTTCGATTATCCCCGTTTGTTCGTGAGTTGGAGTGCCGCTAGACGCGAGCCGGTGATTACGATCAGACTTGCTTCCATCCTCTTCCGTGCGTACATCAGCTGCCTCTGCGCATCTCCGTCTTCACTAGGGCTTTTAGCGTCTTGTACATTTCAGTATGCGCTAGCTCCTGAAACATGGTCTTGAGCTGGTTGATCATATCAAACACGCT
>NW_010967219.1:45536-57843 GCF_000463585.1 Tarenaya hassleriana
CATCTTGCCTCACCAAGATAATACGGCATACCCAGCTTTGGCATGGCCCATGACACGTACGATCGAGGCCTTGACAAGTGCTTTACTCGTAGAGCTCCTAGATCTAACCGATTTCTGTGCAACGATTGTACATATCAAGGATAAACCATTGTCCCTTGATCAGATGTATTACATAATCCGAATAGACCATCCATTCGATTATGTAATCCCAATCTCGAAGCTCCCACTCAATCAAGCATATCCAATATCTTGATTAAGTTACATGCATTCATTCACTATGGACCATCCAAAAGAATAAATCATGTCTATTTGAGTCACAGTCAATCAGATTAAGCAACGATTGCACAATCGGACTTAGAAAACGAAAAATTTCGGAATATGTACCTCGGACCGTCCGTTCTAGATGTAGAACGGACGTTCCAGGTTTGGCAGAACGAGCGGTCTCGACTTCAGAAGTCAGAACGGACGTTCCGCTCTGAAACCAAGCAGAACGAACGGTCTGCAATGGGCAGAACGGACGGTCCAGTTCAGACCTTCCGTTCTGAGCCACTCAGTGCGTCACCCTTGGACCGTCCGGTCTGGCATATCCAGAACGGACGGTCTAGGGTAGGTCTACGTGATCAGATCACGTTTTCCCGCGTTCTTGGCCCCATCAGACCCGAAACTGATCCAAATTCTTCTGTACACTCAAAATTCGAAATCCTACACTCTATACACCATGAAACATGCAATATACCACATATTCAATCATCAAACATGCATAGAAATCAAAGCAAACATGGATTCAAACAATTCAAATCCTAAAACGTGCGTGATTGGGTTCTACGAAATCAAAACAGAGCAACCAGGCTCTGATACCACTGTTGGGTTTCCTGTGATCTCTAGAGCGAATCCTATTCCTAAGAGATCGATTATATGGTTTGCGCAGCGAATGTAAAACAAAAATTTATGAAACCCTAGAACCATGCTTCTTATGAATCGTAGAAAAGTAAGAACGCTTACCTCAATCGATTCGGGGTCTGTATCAATTGAAGAACTCGTTTGATCACGAAAGGGAAGAAGAATCCCTCGCCCTCTACACGTATCCACACCTCGGGATGGATTCCAACTATTGGAACTTGTCTGCTAAGACCCAAATCTGCTATTCGATACATCGCTTCGAGAAAACGAGACTTAGAACTCCTTGAACTCTTTGGACCTCACCAAAAGCTCTCAAAGTTCTGCCCAAGATGACTCAAAAAGTCTATCCTTTAATTAGGGTTTTAATCTCCTTCTTATAAAGTGATTTAACCCTAATTTCGGTTTAATTTTCGAAAAACCCGAAGCCCGGAACGGACAGTCCAGAAATGCACGTGGACCGTCTGTTCCAGCAAGTCAGAACGGGCGGTCTGCCTACGTGGACCGTCCGTTCCAGATAAGCCAGAACGGACGGTCTGCCTTCTGTGGACCATCGGGTCTGGACCTGGCGGACCGTCGGGTCTGGCCCTTTCGGTCCGTCCGTTCCAGCCCTTTCCGTCTCGGTTTTTCTGTCATTTTTCGTGCGTTTTGTCATTCCTTGCGTGTGTGACCCTGTAGGCTCATTCGATATAGCAGTATAACCCAAAATCTCTATTTCGGATATACAAGTCATAGGCGGTCTCTGGCAAGACACTATGACTACCTATCTCGAATAGAGTTTGTTCGTGATCTTACGAACACCAGTGATGATTCCGGCTGATGACCTTTTGTATCGCGATATCATATGTCGAACATGCCGACAAGCCACCTTAACTGATTCAATTGTTTTCTCATTCATTGAGTTCGACTGTCTGAAATAGACGACGTTCTTCTATAGTGCGGCCACATATTTCTACAGTCTCGCTCACATGAGGGGTCCAGTGATATCTCTCTCTTTTACGAGAGGTACAAATCTCGTCTTGACTATCTACAATCCTGCACATGATTCGTTTCGTACCTGATACACACTTGTATAGTCCTCCTGTTACGCAGTACGTTTGACGTATTCAAAGCACACAACTCCTCATATCGGATTCTGTAGATATCTCAGGTCTTAGGATCCAATCATGGAACCGCCATATGAGATTCAAGTCATGACGCTAGTCCATGTGACAATCTCATGCGGGTCAATCCAGTATTTCGTTCTCCAACGAATACCTATGATCGTGATCGTATCCAATACCTATGATCATCTATATGATCATCAATCACACATCATACTAGTCTTAGTATATCATTATTCCCACAATGATACATGACTAGGGAGTTTAGTATTGTTCATAACAATACATGGATTTCATAACATATCAAGTATGCAAAATACGTAATGAGTCAAACACTCATCCATAAATCATAGAAAGCGTCAATACATCAAATGTATCCAAGTAAAGCTCGTAAACAGTACATCATAGAACACTAAACCAACAGTGTCAACAGTTCATTACCATGGTGTCGGATCGATTCTCCATAAAGGATCTGGGCGAGTTCTCATTTTTCCTAGGCGTTGAAGTGTCCCGCTCATCCGAAGGCTTGTATTTGACTCAACACAGGTACATATTGGATCTCCTCAAACGCATTAATATGGGCAATGCAAAACTATTACAACCCCGATGTCATCGACTAATCAGAATCTCCTTTGGATGACCCTACAGAGTTTCGGAACGTTGTTGGAAGTCTTCAATACTTGAACTTCACCCATCTAGACATTGCTTATACGGTGAATAAATTATCTCAATTTATGCACCGTCCGACAACCGAACATTGGCAAGTGGTGAAACGAGTGTTAAGATATCTTGTTGGCTCTATCTCTCTCGGTGTCTTCATGTCATCGAAGAACACCGAAACTCTTCATGCTTTTTCCGATGCCGATTGGGGTGACAATCGCTCACGTTTATTTCGGACGCCACCCGACCTCTTGGTCTTCGAAGAAGCAAAGAATTGTGGCTCGCTCCTCTATTGAGTCGGAATACAAGTCTGTTGCTTCGATGGCGTCAGAAATAAAATGGATGTCCTCTTTGCTTACAGAACTTGGTGTCTCCTCATCATCGTCACCCGTCATATATTGTAACAATGTAGGTGTCACATACTTATGCGCTATTCTGGTGTTCCACTCCCGCATGAAGCACGTGGCCATTGATTATCATTTTATCCAGAGTCTCGTCCAAGATGGTCTTCTACCGGTGATACAAACAATTCCACAGTGTACCAGATAGTCAGCGAACTCTTGGCTCATATATTCACCACTGCGATCCGATCGCAATGCCTTAATAGTCTTGCCAAGCTGGTTTTGTACTTTGTTTCTTAAAGTCTTGAACATTTCAAGCATTTCAGACTTATGTCTCATCAAATACACAACCAAATCTACTGAAATCATAAGTAAATGTGACGAAATACAAATAACCTCCTCTAGCGAGTAAGCTCATGGGCCCACATACATTGCTATGTATTAGGTCCAATAACTCCAACGTCCGTTCTCCTTTTCCACTAAAAGGAGACTTTACCATTTTACCCATCAGACAAGATTCGCATGCTTCAATCCATTCATAATTGAAAGAATCCAGAAATCCTTCGGAGATGAGTTTCTGTATGTGTTTCTCGTTGATGTGGCCTAAACGGCAATGCCAGAGATAGGTCGGGTTTAAGTTGTTCGACTTAAACCTCTTCGCATTTACGTTATACACGGACATGGAATCGGAAGGTTGATCGTTCAAGACATACAATCCATTCACAAGGTAACCATTACCATAATAGATATTGCCTTTGAACATCATTAGGTTCTTATTTTCAATAACAAACCGAAAACTATCCAAAGCCAAACAGGAAATAGAAAAAATGTTTCTGCTTATAGCAGGTACAAAGTAACAATTACTTAGTTCTATAACCAGTCCAGAAGGTAAAGCTAAATCATAGACGCCGACAGCCAATGCAACAACCTTTGCTCCATTCCCGACACGTAGATCCACTTCACCTCGAGCCAACGTCCTACTTCTTCTCAGACCCTGCACATTTCCACAAATGTGATAGGCACATCAGGTATCCAATACCCAGGATGAAGAAGTGAATACGTTAGCTTCAATAACGTAAATACCTGAAGTAGAAGCTTCAACAAGCTTCTTCTTCTTCAGATCTTCCAAAAAGAGTTTACAATTTCTTTTCCAATGACCAATTTCATGGCAGAAATTGCACTCTCCTTTCTAGGATTTAGGCTTAGGTTTATTGGCAACATTTGCCCCACTTGCCTTATCTTTGCCCTTTCCTTTGGAACGTTTCCGCTTTTTTGGACTCTTCCAAACGACGAACACGTTCTTCTCGACCTTAAGGCTCGTCTCGGCCGTTTTCAGCATTCCATGCAGTTCGGTCAAGGTCTTATCCATGCCATGCATATGATTGCTCATGATGAACTGATCATAGCAATCTGGAAGAGATCGGAGCACAAGGTCAGCAGCCAAGTCCCTGTCAATCCTCAAGCCATAACGCTCAAGTTCTTTAAGATGACCCTTCATCTTAAGAACATGGGCGCTAACCGATTGCCCTGTCGTCATACAACATGCAAGCAGGTTCTTCAATGTGTTTTACTTCTCAACACGCGCATGCTCTTGGAACATAGTCTTCAACTGCTCAAGCAACTCAAAGGCATTGACGCCCTCAAACTGTCGCTGCAATTCAGGAGACATTGTCCCGAGCATGAGACAAGAGACCTCCAGGTCGTCATTCTGATGCTTCGACCAAGCATCACGAACGGCTCTCGCAGCGTTGGCTGGGGGCTCAGCAGGAAGAGCGTACATCTTCTTCTCGTTCCGGAGAACAATTCTTAAGGTCTGATACCAGTCTATGAAGTTCGTCCCGGTCAACTTATCCTTCTCAATGATAGATCACAATGTCACGGTTGGTACACTACCACCTGTCGTCATGTCCTACAAAGATAAACAGAACAACACAATATGCAATATCAATTAGTACAATACTAATTATAGTACAATTACTATTACGGATGACATGATTCAAATATGAGATAAACTCCCACTAAGAAAAATAACCCTCTAGTAATTTTCTTAGTAGGCTAAGATCCATATTTCACATAGACTTGAGTCAGCTTTGGCATGACGCTCAAGCCTATGCTATTTAGGTAGATATCCAATGTCAATCACATCCAATGTGACTCTTAGATCGTTTATGGGAAAATAGTATCATTATACTACCACATATTTTTAGTCTCATCTATACCGTTAGGTTCAAGTCCAAATTGATAACCCAACTCAAGCCAAACCATTTTCGAACATATGAGAATCATCATTTCTCCATCTTGTCTCACAAAGATTGTCTGGTATGCTCCGCTTTAGCATGACTCATACACAGACGATCGGAACCTTGACAAGTACTCGAAACATGGGCGGTATAAGCTTGAAATTATAACGAGGGATTCTATCGTTATCAAGAAGCAGCCTATTACTTTCGAGAAATGAGAACCACAATTTCTCACATCTTATCTCACTTAAATAATCCTGTACGCACAGCTTTGGCATGTCCCATACACGAATTACCAAGGTCTTGGCAAGAATTCTACTGGTAATAGCTCTATTCTCGATTGATCAAAATATAATAATTATACTTTTGAAACAACTATATTACTTAGCTCGAATAGACCATCTATTCAGCTTAGTAAACTAAGTCATGAAACTCCCACTCAATCAAGTAACTCTTATACTTGATTAAGTTTTATGCACTTAATTCATGTAGACCCTCTACATAATTAAGTCATAAACCAAAAGAATCATGATTAACTCAGTTAAGTAACCATTACTTAACCGAATCGAATTCAGAAAATGCGAAAATCCGAAAACAGTTTGTTGGTTCGGGGCTGACCAAAATTTGGTCTGCCGGGCCAAACCACAACTTGCCTCGGAGTCAGTTCGGACCAGAGAAGAAGCGTCAGAGTAAAGTTGGGTTGGTCGGAGCTGACCAACATTTGGTCCACCAGACCAACACCAATACTCAGCTTCCTCTCAATCTCGGACCAGAGTTCGGTACGTTCGGACTAAGGTAGTTGGTTCGGGGCTGACCAAATCTGGTCAGCCGTACCAGACACCTCTAGTCCTCAGTTCGCCATCTCAGACCAACACTTGGTCTGGGGCTGACCAACTCTTCGTCAGCCGGACCAGACGTGTTGGATCAGATTTCGAACCAAGGAAATTCTCGTCTGACCAAACTGACGTCTAGTCCGCCGGACCAAGACTGTCTTTGGTCTGAAGACTCTTCTCCTGGTCCGCCGAACTCGTCCTGTCTAAGTCTGAACTTTCGGTCCGGGGCTGACCAACTGGTTGGTCCGCTGGATCATGTGATTCTGAGCAAAATCAGACGAAAATTTTCAACTCGATCTGATTTTTCGCTCCGTTTTCTCGAGTTATCATGATTCAAGCCTCTATATATCTAAGTCTTGTTACATAACATAATATACTATAGATACATTTATATAACAGATTTTTACTTAGATCAAAACCAAGGAAAAACCAAGTTTGAACAATTTTCAAACTTGTTCAAGAGTGATCGTTCTTCATCGAAACGAAGAACCTAGCTCTGATACCATTACTGGGTCACACGGGATTCTCGAACACCGGTTTAAAACCGTGTTAGGATCTGGTCCGCGGGCTTGCGCAGCGAAATTAGCGTTTAAAACGATTTTGACCGCCAAAGGACCAATCTTTTCGATGAAGAACTTCTTGGAGAGAACAAGAAACCTTTGATTCACAATCTGAAGGTTGGCTTGTTGATCACAGCTTAGGTGTTGATGAAGCCAACACCCTCTTGTGGTATCCACACCTTGGAATGGATTCCAACACTTGGAATCAAGCTTGCTAGGGCTCAAGAGATCAAAATCTCTTGTGTATGGAGTTCAAGAACACTTCTTGATCTCCCTATCTCTTGGGAGAGTTTCTCTATGTCTCTCTAACCTCCCAAAGGTCAGAGAAGTCGAGAAATGATTGACTAAGCTCTTCCCACCTGCTTCCCACCAAGAAAAGGGGAAGAAAAGACGCACTTTAGAGTTTCTGACGCTTGGTCCGAAGCTGACCAACTTTTGGTCTGTCGGACCAAGCGTGTAAAACTCGCAAATCAGCTTAGTCAGGTTCTTGGTCCGGAGCTGACCAACCTTTGGTCAGGCGGACCAAGAACAGTGTGATGCCGACAGTCCTGAAAATCCGCCGGATCAGCCGCGCTCCGGACCATGCCCACACACCGTCTGACGGACCAAGATTTCGGTCCGCCGGACCAGCCATGCTCCAGACCAACACGAACTGCTCAGCTTGGCCGGTCTGGTCCAGCTGACCATTCTTGGTCAGCTCCGGATCAGCCAGTTATTTCGGCCATTCAGTCCATCTCTCCCAAGCTTGTCTGGTCCGGCTGACCAACTCTTGGTCATCTCCGGACCAGACCTCAAAACGGAGAAAAATCCGATTTTTCTCGTCTGATCAATCTCGCTCATAACGTCCATCTCATATGTATGTGACCCTTTAGGTTTCTCTGAATATGGCAGTAAACCTGAGATCCAATCTCACTTTACAAATCATAAGCGGTCTCTAGCAAGACATTATGATTACCCGTATCAGAAAGAGTTAGATGTGATCTAACCGAAAAGCCAGAGATAGCTCTAACGATGATCCTCTTTGTCTCACGATATCATAAATCGAACTCATAGTTCGATTTCTTTGTCGTATCCCGAGTAGACTGTAAGAGATAGATGACATTCATCTATAGTGCGGCCACAAATTTCTACAGTCTCACTCCTACGAGGGCCCAACGATATCTATCTCTTTCGAGAGGGACAAAGTTTCATCTTGACTATCTACTATCCACTACATGATTCGTAATGTACCTGAGCCACGCCTTTATAATCATCCGGTTAAAGATGATGTTTGACGTAGTCAAAATACATTACTCCTCATGATGGATACAATAGATATCTCAGGTTTGAGGATCCAAAGTGAACCATCAAGTGAGATTCAAGTCATTGATAAAATCCAATCGACAATCTCACGCGAGTCATCCAGTCACGTGTTCCAAACAAGTACCCATGACCGTGATCCATATCCAATACACATGATCATCACTATGATCATCTATCACGCCTCATGTTAATCCTTAATTCATCATTGCTCCCACAATGACAAACGACTAAGGAATTTAGGATCGTTTATAATGATCCATGGATGTCATTATTTATCAAATATGCAAAATAAATAATGAACAAACAATGCATTCATCCAATGAAACCATCGTATCATATATAGTTCTCATATCGTATGATCATCATAGAGCATTACAACCATCACTGCATTAGCTGTTGGCGTCTATGATTTAGTTGTACCTTCAGGACTTGTTTTAGAGTTAAGTAACTGTTACTATGTGCTTGCGATTAGCATAAATATTATCTCTATTTCTTGTTTGGATTTGGAGGATTTTCGGTTTATTATTGAGAATAATAGCCTATCGTGCGACATTTATTATGGTAATGGTTATATGATGAATGACTTACCAAGTATGGACTTTGGTTGAACCATTTGAATGAGTAAAACCCATCGGATGCAAATGGGTTTTCAAAAAGAAAACCGACATGGATGGTAATGTGCATATCTAAAAGACACGAGTAGTTGCGAAAGGATTTCGCCAAGTTCATGGTATTGGCTATGATGAGACCTTTTCACCAGTCGTGATGCTTAAATCCATCAAGATCCTATTTGCCACAACCACATATTATGACTATGAGATATAGCAAATGGACGTCAAGATCGTGTTCCTTAACGGAAACTTACTCGAGGATGTATACATGACATAACCCGAGGGTTTTATAGATCGAAGGAATCCGATGAAGGTATGCAAGCTTCAAAGGTCCATTTATGGGCTGAAGCAGGCTTCAATGAGCTGAAACCTTCGGTTTGATGAGACGGTCAAACAGTTTGGCTTCTCACAAAATGAGGACGAACCATGTGTTTACAAGAAGGCCAGTGAGAGCACAGTTGTTTTCTTGGTGCTATACGTGGATGACATCTTACTCAAAGGTAACGACATTCCTACTTTGCAAGACGTCAAATCTTGGCTAGGAACTCAGTTTTCTATAGACCTAGGATAAGCTGCCTACATCTTAGGAATCAAGATATATAGAGATAGATCTCAAAGGTTTATCGGTCTGAGTTATAGCATATACATCGATAAGGTCTTGAATCGGTTCAAGATTCAAGATTCCAAGAAAGGAACCTTACTGATGAGCAAGTGACTCAGTTCTTCGCAAAAGTCAGTGTCCAAAGACACCTGATGAGAAAGAACGCATGGATAGGATTTCTTATGCTTCAACAATTGGAACCATCATGTACGCCATATTGTGTACTCGACCCGATGTCTCTTATGCATTGAGCATTACGAGTAGATATTGTTGGTTGTAATGCTCTTCGATGATCCGTGACATGACATTTTGACTATGTATTGATTCATTGGTTTATGAATGCATTACCTTTCCCGTTATATGATTGGCATGTTTGTTATATTTCGGTAGATATCCTTGAATCATTGCAGATGATTCTAAACTCCCTGGTCAGTTGTTATTGTGGGAACAATGATGAATTAAGACCAGGATGATGTGTGATTGATGATGGTGATCATATGCATTGGATGCAAATCCCAATCATACCCGCATGAGATTGTCATATGGACATGAGTCATGACTTGAATCTCATACAGCGGTTCGTTCTTGGATCCTCATACCTGAGATGTCTAGAGTATCTGATATGAGGAGTGGCGTGTCTTGACTGCGTCAAACGTCGTCTTTAACCGGATGATCATAACGGCGTTGCTCAGATACGTTCACGAATCATATGGAGATAGTAGACATGTAATACGGGACTTGTCACCTCCTTAATAGGAGAGATATCGCTGGGCTCTCTCATGGAAGTCGGACTATGAAAAACGGTGGTCACGCTATAGATGAAGTTGCATCTATTTTATTAGTCGATTTGCCAAGACGAGAAAGCGGTTGAACTTGAAGGGTGGCTCAAACCATGCCCTTGTTCAACATATGATATCGTGAGACAAAGGATCAAAACTCGAGCTGTTAATGCCTTGGTTAGATCACCTCTAACTCAATTCTAAGTGGATGGTCATGGCGTCTTGCTAGAGGCTAACCATGATTTGTGGTTCGGGAAAGGGTTTCCGAAGCCACTACCACTTCGAATGGGCCTAAAGGGTCACACACCATTAGGGATGGACCACATGTGAAGAGAACGGTGCGAGAAGGAACGACGGAACGAGCTGGAAGAGTTCCAGACGGCCAGACCGTCCGGTCCAGACCTGGACCGGTCGGTCCACCCATGCCAGTCCGTCCGTTCTGATAGAGATGCACCATCCATTCCACAGGGGTCAGACTGTCCGGTCCAGACCTAGACCGGACGGTCCGACTTTCGGAAAAAATTTCCTTTTTCGCATAATTAGGGTTTTAGGCAATCCTATTAATTATGGGAGCCACCCCAAACCCTAGGTAATCACAAAAGACGTCCTAGACACTTGATAGAGCATTGGAGAAGCTTTCTCTTGAGTTCTAAAAACCCTAGAATATCGATTCCAAGTCAAAGACGTCGTTTTCTCTTCACAAATCCTAGCAGATACGTTCCAAAGTGTTGGAATCCTTCCCGCCGGTATGGATACGTGTAGAGGAGTTGTACTTTCAGCTCTTGGTGATTAAAACAGGCCCTGGATCAATTGATACTTCGTGATCTTGAAAGAACGAGGTAAGTATTCGAATCCCACGGTGATATACATGTTCTTTCGGGTTATTGCACAATTGGTTTTGTGTGATGTTTTTAGATCTTTTCTTCCGCTGCATGAAACCTAGAAACCAAACCCTAGATCGATGAGATCGCATGCTAGGAACTCGTAGATAACCCAACAGATACCAGTTGAATTCAGGAGAGTCACACTAGATTGTTGTCAAGAACATCCTTCAGTACTTGAGAAGAACTAAGGATTTGTTATTGATGTATGGTGGATTGGAAGATGAGCTTACTATAAGCGGTTATATCGATGCTAGCTTCCAATCTGACCCAGATGACTATAGATCGCAATCTGTCTATGTTTTCTGCTAAAACGGGAGCACGATTAGCTGAAAAAGTTCCAAACAAGAGACCGTTGGAGATTCCACCACAGAGGCTGAGTATATAGCCGCATCGAACGCAGGAAATAAAGCTGTTTAGGTCAGAAAGTTCATCGGAGATCTGGGTGTCATTCCTAGTGCTGAGAACCCTATTGTGTTATACTGTGATAACAATGGGTTATCGCTCAATCCAAGGAATCCATCACTACAAGAAAAACTGTAATTTGCGACCGAAAAATCTGTCGCAACATGAAGAAGAATCTGTCGGTAAAAAATAATTGCGACCGATTACGACCGATGAATGTCGGTCGCTAAATCGTTGTCGCAAAATCTGTGTGGTCGTGATTCTGTCGCAACTTTGCGACCGACATATCTGTAGGTCGTCGGTCGCTAATATACGACAGATGGCTATAGGTCGGTAATCTGTCGCAAATTGGTGAATTGATTTCTGTCGCACATTGCGACAGAAGTAGGAGTAGGTATTCAGTCGCTACTCAACGACAAATTGCATCAGTCGCACTCTGTCGCAAAATAACGACCAAATATAGCGGTAGGTATTCGGTCGCAATTGTCCGACTAAATTCATTGGTCGCACTCTGTCGCAAATGTAAAATTTTTAAAACAAATATTAATAAATAATAATTATTTAAATTAAATTAAAAATTTAAAAATAATTATAAAAATATAAAATATAAAATATTTATTTAAAATTAAAAAGTATTTATTAAATAAAAAGTATTTAGTAAAAACAAATTAACCACTAAACAAAAAAGTTATCCGGATTGTCTGATCCGGTTGTTTGGTCCGCTGGTGTCGTAGAAGGTCCGACTCCGGGCTGAGGAGTCAGAAATGGGTTGAACGGCATATCTTGCGCCGTTGGTGGGTCGTCTCGAGGAGGAAATAGCCGGGCGAAAAGCGTCTCGTAACGCGCAATCCGTGCCTCAGCTTCTTCAAGTCTAGCAAGCACTTGTCAAGGCCTCGATCGTACGTGTCATGGGCCATGCCAAAGCTGGGTGTGCCGTATTATCTTGGTGAGGCAACGCCGTATATACGTCCTTTGGCATCGGGTTGGACAACCTACAAAATCAAAAATATACGTTAATTAAACTAATTTAATAAAAAAATAAAAAAAATATAAATTTACCTCCAGATAGAGGCTGTTGATTTCTGCTGGCGAAA
>NW_010967219.1:58361-61360 GCF_000463585.1 Tarenaya hassleriana
AATTGAACTATGTGCCAAAATTCTTACCGCAAAAGCTCCAAACCAACGCTGCAGATCAGATGGAGGGACACGGGTGAAACTCCGCCACGGACCTTTGAAGTCCGACTGAAAGATGCTAACGACGGATGAAATCACGTCGTTATTACGACCAAACCTGTAAAAATCGAATTCGTAAAATTAATTTAAAAGAAATTAAAATAAATATATATTATATGCATAAAAATACATACCAAATAGAACCGGGGGAACGATCCGGATCTAGACGAGGTCGGAGACGACGTTCTGCAGACGCTAGAATCTCCTGCAACGATGCCGATAGCGATGCACCATGACTAGATGCACCTTCATTCACGGATTGGGGAGAAGCCGCACCCGTGAAAGGTACATCAAGTCGAGGAGGATCGACTACCACCTGATACCGATGGACAGATGGTGATCTAGATGATCCGATCCCACGTCCTCGGGATCGTACCCCGCTACCACTACGACCACTAGAATGGGAGTGACTCATCTACAAGTTACATATAACAAAACAAAATCATGAAAACCCGTGAACTAGCAGTAAACCCTAACCCTAAACCCTAAATACTAAAAAAGCTATCTAAAACCCTAAATAAACCCTAAAATCTAGCGACGTGTTTTTAAACCCTAAATAAACCCTAAAACCCTAAACATAACCCTAAACCGTGAAAGTAACCATAAACCCTAAATAAACTGTAAACCCTAAATAAACCCTAAACCCTAAACCCTTAAATCCTAAATTCACCCTAAACCCTAAATCCTAAAATAAACCCCAAATTACACCCTAAACCCTAAATAAACCCTAAACCCTAAATTAACCCTAAACAAACCCTAAACCCTAAATAAACCCTAAACCCTAAATTAACCCTAACTAAACCCTAAACAAACCCTAATCCCTAAACCCTAAACCCTAAACCCTAAATTAACTCTAAATGAACCCTAAACCCTAAATAAACCCTAAACAAACCCTAAACCCTAAATAAACCCTAAACCCTAAATTAACCCTAAACAAACCCTAAACCCTAAATAAACCCTAAACCCTAAATTAACCCTAAACAAACCCTAAACCCTAAATAAATCCTAAACCCTAAATTAACCCTAAACAAACCCTAAACCCTAAATAAACCCTAAACCCTAAATTAACCCTAAACAAACCCTAAAACCGAAATAAACCCTAAATTAAACCCTATACCCGAAAATTTACTCTAAACCCTAAAATAATTCGCCCACAACCTTAAATCCGAACCAAAATCACTTAAAAATCGAAACGATTGGAAATTTTTTCTGCAAAAAATTGGAAACTTACCTCGGTGACGGCGAAGGAGCGGCGGCGGTGATGCGGCGGTGTCTGTGTCATTAAAGGGGGAGACACGTGGACATTGCGACTGATTAATTCTGTCGCAATCTGTCGCTGTGTCATTAAAGGGGGAGACACGTGGACATTGCGACTGATTAATTGGGAGACGCAGATTATTGCCGACATTTTGTGACAATGTTGCGACAGATATTGTCGGTCGCAACATAATGCAATAATTAAAAAAAATAAAATGAAAAAAATTTAAGATAACTAATATTTTGATTTCAAGTACAATATTTGTAATACAAATCGGTATTTCATACATAAAAAAAAAGTTATTATTAATCAAAAGAACCATATTCAGAAGTTCCTGTTGTTTTTTCATCCGACTCATCGGTATTATCCTGCTCTTCGTCATTATTGTCTGCAAGTTCTTCAACTACTCCTTCTTCGGCTATTAACTTTCCAACCTCAATCGTGTCTTCAATTTGAATAATGACTTGATCGACATCTTGAAGCGGGATTTGTTCATCATTTTCTTCTTGAATAATAGTTCCCCTGGGGTTGATCTTCACGACGGCTCGCCAATCAATGTCTGACCTTCTTGTAATTTTCTTCGGATAAGGGATGTAACACACTTGATCTGCTTGAGAAGCCAATATAAAAGGATCATATTTTCCGTATCGACGTGTGTAACATATGTCAAAAACACCTGTTTTGTTGACTCTGATCCCTCGCATGGGTGTAGGATCAAACCAATCACACCTGAACATCATCACTTTGAGTCCAAAATGACCTGCATATTGGAGTTCAAAAATCTGCTGCAGTAGTCCGTAAAAATCGGGTTCGTTATCAGATGCACAGTACTCTGACCCTTTCACAGAAACACCAAAATTATGTGTCGAACGATGTTGTCCGTGTTCATGTGTGTGGAAAACGTAGCCTCTGGTAAAAAATATAGGCCAACATGTAACACGACAAATGGGCCCTTGAACTAGCTCATGCAACCACAATGGATGATCTTCTGGTGACGTTCGAATCTGCAAAACAAAGAAAAAATAGGTTGTTTAAATATCAATATATACTTGATCGATCTTAAAAATTGGTTTAAATAAGAAATTTGATGCAAAATTCTTACATATTCTTTTAACCATGTAGCAAACCCTTTTTCTTTAATTTTGGTCAATTCCTCGTCATTTACGTCACCATACATGTTGTATACTTGTTCATCAAAAATCCTGCAAAATAAAATGAAAAAAACTTGTAAATGAATTAATGTAAAAAAATTGTACGCCATAAATAATTAAATGTATAAACGAACCTTTCAAAAGGTAGTACTTCTTCGCAATTCAACAATACAAAAGTATGTACCACATGATAGTCTTTTTCAGATAAGTAGGCATCGCTGGCCTTACCACCACATCTTCCTTTTCTGTCAAATATATGGGGAATATTTGCATTCGTCGGATAACTAGGACCATCATCGCAATGGGATGATTTTCTTATACTTCTGCTTTTTGTTGCCACATTATCTTCAAAATAATATGAGGTAAAGAATGATATTTCCTCATTGATATACTGTTCAGCAATTGATCCTTCAACAAAGGCTTTTTGTTTTGCATTTTTCTTCAAATGGTACATAAATCTTTCAAACGGGTACATCCACCTAAAAAAAAAAAAT
>NW_010967219.1:64221-70748 GCF_000463585.1 Tarenaya hassleriana
CGGTACATACCGACAGACCATCTGTCGTAAATTATCTGTCGTTTTCCGTCGTATTTCTGTCGCAACTACGTGCGACAGATATAACGGTCGCAAACGGTCGAAAATTTGCGACAGATTTTGCGTCCAAGTCCGACAGAGATATTTTTCCGAGATTGTGTCGCTTTTTAGTCGCGGTCTGTCGCAAATTTATTGCGACTAAAAGTTCGGTCGCAACAGGTGTCGCAAATTTCAGTTTTTCTTGTAGTGCATGTCCCATCAAAGATCCAAACACATACTTAGACGATTTCACTTGATAAGAGAAATCATAGACAGAGGAGACGTCAACATATGCAGGGTATCGACAGACGACAACATTGTCGACCTTTGACGAAACCACTTCCATCGTCAAAGCATGAGAGTCATGTGAGAGATTCGTTAGATGGCTTGTAAAACATAATTAGAGCAAGTGGGAGATTATTGGTTTAGGTGTTCTATGTTGCTTGACGATATGAATACCATGACATTTTGTATTGACAGTTCATGATTTTGGATAAGTGAATGAATATTTTTTTCTTTATTTGTTTTGCATATTTGATGAATAAGAAAATCCATGGTTCGTTGTGAACGATCCTAAACTCCCTAGTCATATATTATTGTGGGAATGATAATATATTAGGACTAGCATGGGGTGTGATAGATGATTATACGGATGATCATGGATCACAGTCATGGGTATTGATTTGGAACGAAGTACTGGATGATCCGCACATGAGATTGTCACATGGACATGAGTCATTACCTGAATCTCATGTGATAGGTTCATGATTAGATCCTTTGACCTGAGATGTTTACGGTATCCGACATGAGGAATGTCGTACTTTGATTATGTCAAACGTCTTGCGTAACAGGAAGATTATAACAGGAAGATTGTACCTCTCGTCCGGAGAGAGATATCGCTTGGACCTCTCGAGTGAGTTGAGACTGAGATGCGTGCAATCTAATGATAAATCATTTGATGTTTCAATTAACTCAACAAACGAGAAAAGCAGTCGAATCTGATAACATGGTTGGCTCCATGTCTTATGTTCGACATATGATATCGCGCTACAAAGAGATCACTATATGGACTATTACCGGCTTTCGTTAGATCGTGAGACTAACTCTATTCGGATTAGGTAGTCATAATATCTTGCTAGAGACCGTCTATGACTTGTATTACCGGAATGGAGATTCTATGTCTTACTGCTATTCCGGATGAGCCTACAGGGTCACACACACAGGAAAGGACAAATGCACGAAAAAGAGACAAAAAACCCCGAGTTGACGGAGTCCAGACCGACCGGTCCAAACTTGGCTAAGACCTATTAGGGATGTCAAAATGAGTCGAGCTCGTGAGCCAGCTCGAGGTCAACTCCTTTTTCAGCGTGCCGAGCCAAGAATTTTTGAACCCAAATAAAAATGAGCTGAGTGAGCCAACTCATCATGAGCTGAGCCCAAACAAACTAGCTCGGTCGGCCCATGAGCTGGCTTCGTCTTTATCATTTACCTCTCTCTCGCTTTAGTGTTTATTTTCGTTTCCCTCTCTCATTTGCTCAGTTTCCCTCTCAGATTCAGATTGTTCCCTCTCAGATTGTCGACGTTCGCCGGTCGCCGCTCACTTTCGTCGGTGGACACTCGCTGGTCTTCGCTCGCCGCTCGTCAGCCTCTCTCGACCTCATCTCCCTCTCTCACAGTCTTGCTCATTTCCTTATCAGTCTCGCTCGATGTTGCTCTCGTCGGTCGCCCCTCGGTGCTCGCTCTCGCTGGTAGCCGGTCACCGCTCGTCCTCTATCACCGGTCTTGACCTCATCTCCCTCTCTCTGTCTCGCTTGCTCACCTCGGACTGGTTCGATTTCTCGCTTCTTTTCACAGCTTCACAAACCTCTTCCCTCTCAGATTAATTTGTTTCCTTATGTTAGTTGTCCATGATTCATGTATGTTTGTTATTCTCTCTTGAATGTATATGTTCATGATTCATGGATTTCGATTCTATCTCTTGAATGTGTATGTTTGTATAATATGTATAAATAATCTGTATGTGTATGTTTATATAATGTATGTGCATAATCTGGTATATATGTGTGTATTGTTGCAGATGGATTCAACAGAAAATTTGGATGGAAGTAAAGAAATATATACGACACCGACGCAACAAAAAGAAGAGACTCCAAATACGGATGTAAGTTCTAAAAAGAAGCGAAAAATGTTGACGTCTGAGGTATGAAATCATTTCACTCGAATGAGTGAATCACAGGTTCAATGTGATCATTGCAAACAAACATATACCCAGAGGATTGATGCACATAGAACTTCTACTTTGAAAAGACATTTGGAGTATCTATGTCCTAAGAAACTGTTGTGTATAGATTTGAGGATTGTGTTCAGGGATGCTGAGGGAAATGTTAGAATAAAGAAGAAATGGAATCAGAAAACCTCCGAGAAGAAGTTAACAAAGTTCATCTAACTCATGAACTCCCTTTTGCTTTCGTGGAGTATGATGGTTTAAGAGATTGGATTAATTATATGGTTCCCAACTTTAAGTTCTGTAGTAGGAATACTATGGCTGCTCGAGTTGAAAAATTGTATTTGGATGGGAAAGCAAGAATGAAGTCTGAATTGGAAAGGATTCCGAGTAGGATATCTTTGACTTTGGATTGTTGGACGGGCATCGATAATGTAGGATATATATGTTTGACAACCCATTATGTTGACGAAATTTGGAAGTTGAACAACAAGATTTTATCTTTCATAGATTTGCCTCATCCGCACCCGGTGAAGCTTTAGCTTCTAAGATTCATGACTTTCTGAAGGAATGGAAGATGGAGGAATGGAAGGTGGTGATAGTGTTACCTTAACTACGATTGTCCTACTAGATGGAACTCAGCATTTATTATGCTTGAAAAGGCATTAAATTATCAACGCATCTTTGCTAGATTGAAAGTGATTGATAAAGGTTATAAGCATTGTCCTTCGAATGAAGAATGGGATAGAGCGGAAAGAATATGTGGGCTACTACAGCCATTTCACAATATTACAGTCTTGATGTCTGATTCAACTTACTATACTTCAAATCTGTATTTTGGATAGATTTTTAAGATTGAAAAGTTGCTGAAGAAGAACGTAGTTAGTAGTGATGATCATATTAGAATGATAAGTTTGAGAATGCTAGACAAGTTCAACAAATATTTGGAGCATTATAGCGTTATACTTGCTATGAGTGCCATACTTCATCCGAGGTTCAAGTTACCATTCTTGAGATGTTATTGGAATGAACTTGATGGAGAGAATGCAAGTGAGAAGTTGGAATTTCTCAAAACCAAGTTATACATGTTGTACATGGAGTATCAAAATATTGTAAGTGACAAACTTACTCCAGCATCAAATGCAAGTTCATCTCAATATGTTACTACTCCAAATGCAAGTACATCTCATCGTGTTTATACGATTGATATACGTGATGTAAGTATCTTATATATGTATTTTTATAATAGTTTTTAATTTGAACTTTTTGTAATAGTCTTTATTATTTAAATTTACAGGATTTATTTGATTTGGATGATCCCGATGTTGAAGGAGAAAGGAAAAGATCCTAGTTGGACATCTATTTAGATGAAGAAAGATTGAGAGTGTTTTCACGATATGGATGTTTTGGGACATTGGAAAAACAATAGACAACGGATGCCCGATGTTGCTCTTATGGTTGCCGATATATTAAGCATTCCTATTACTACGGTGGCTTCAGAATCTTCATTCACTATCGGTTATCGTATTTTGAACAACTATAGGAACAAAATTCTCCCATCAAGTATGCAGTCGTTAATATGTGCTAGGACTTGGTATAAAGGTTTTTCAGAATTAACGGGTAAACATTTACATTTATTCTTCTTTTCTGATTTATTAAATATAACTTATTATTAACATATCTTTTTGTTGTTGAAGTTGTCCATAATACAAGTGGAAACGGAGGTGACAAGGGAGGTGGAAATGATGGTGGAGATGAAGGCGGCAATGGAGGTGGAAGTGATGTTGCAACAAATCTGAATTGAATGCATGATTTATTGTTTTTTTGGATGGTTGATGTCTTGGTGACTTGGTTGGTTGTCGTCGCAAATTCTAATGCATATTAAAATTTTTGCCGCAAATAATGTTTGTTGTTGCGACAACAACGTCTCCATCGCTGTCCAGTCCGTCGCAAATTTTCGACGTATTTTACGACTGTTTGCGTCGTGAAATTTTTTCCCACATTCCGTTGCGAAACCGTCGTAATTTATTTATGACAAAAAGTCCATCGCAAGTTATGTCTCAAAATAAAGATTTTTCTTGTAGTGCTAGGATTCCTATTTATGTGAGGATATCCATATAACTTGTAGCATGTTTCTACAACATGATTACTCATCCCACAATGAGTACAAAACAACTTCGGGCGAGATCCATTCTGTAATGGACCACCAGCTTGATTCTGACTGGAAGGATAATTTGATCTAGCTCGATTATGTTGAAATTGATTCTGATTGTAATTCTGGGGTATTGCCGATGATTGAAAAGCCACATTAAAATCCTGTGGATGATCAACTTGAAATCGTTTTTGTTCTTCATTCAACATCACATTGTAAGCTCGTTCCAAGTCAGGCAGAGACTCAAGCATCAAAACTTGTCTACTAGCCGGAATAAAAGAATCATGTAACATCATCAGAAACCTAATCACATTTCTACTCTCCAGAAAACTGATCCACCTCTCACCAGCTTTGCAAGAGCATTTTCCACAAGTACAATTAGAAAATGACTTATAATTTTTCAACTCCTCCCATAAGGCATTAAGTTTCGAGTAATAAGCATTCAAAGAAAGTGATCATTGATGTAAACAATTTAGCTGATGTTGGACTGAATACACCTTAGACACCGTAGTCCGCTTAAATCTCTTCTCCAAGTTTTTCGAGATATCAGATGCTAAATCCAAATACAAAATCTGAGTACGAATTTTAGATGAAACGGAGTTTGTCAACCAAGTAGTTACCAAATCATTGCATCACATCCATGGAGAATCATCATCTTCATCCTCTGGTCGAGGAATTTTGCCAAGAACAAAACGAAGTTTGTTCTTCGCATTTAGGGCCTTCATAATAGTTCAGGATCACACATTGTAATTTTCGCTTCTCCCAGAAGATGCTCCATGATGAGAATGAAGCTTGAAGAATCCACTGCGTGAAGATATAGAGGATTTGCATACGGATCGAGTGAGGAATTCGTTACGGATGACGAATTCGTCGCCGAATTGAGCTGAGATTCTAACAAATCTTCAGGAATCGACATCGCAAACCGCAAACAATTTTAGAAATCAAGTGAGTTTGAAGATCGTTCGGGTTTTGGATACCATAATGAAAGAGACCTGAGGATCTCGAGAGAACGAAGAAACGAATTTGTCCAAATTTTTTGTATATTCCACTGAAAAAGAAACTGCGAAATTCAAAATACTAAAACAGAAAACCAAAACAGAAAAACAAACCGGAAACTCTTAACCAATCCAAACTAAATGAACCGGAAATAACCTAAAGACATAGTCTTCTATTATTAACTCTAATCATCCACACATATATGTTCTTTTGAGTGTATGTATCATTCAAATAAATTGGGACTCAAACTTTGTGGAGTTGGAGTTGGTTGCTTGAGCTACTACAGGTAACTGAAGAAAAAAAAACAGAACCCAGTCGAATTCAACTTGGTATAATTTAAAAAATAAAAAAATCTGTAGCAAGAAATGTCCACCGCACCCAGAATAGATACTCGCATTGCGCGGAGATGCTTTTTTATAGAACGAATATCAAATCAATTCAAGTGAAAGAGAACACAATATACAGAGTTAAAAATCAAACACCAGACATGAAAACACTGGAGCTCTTTCGAGTTATGTTCTTGTAATTGCGACAATGATCCCAACTTGAACAAATTGTAGACAAGTTTTGGATATTCTGGAACAACAACATAGTAGAATTTATTAGTAAACCCGACAAGTTTCAGCGTTTGCTGCTTTCACTCGCCTCTTGAGAATTCATCCTCTCCTTCTCGGTTCCTTGTCCGTCCTCAAATGCTGCTCATAAGCACGTTTGTGGCCTTCGTGGTTGCTATCGCAGGGCCTCGGGTTAATGCCCTTATGCTCAGCGGGTTATCTTTTCTCTGTTGACGCCAAAATTTTGTATCAGGAACTCAATAGAGTAAAACATGTCCAAATAAACATAAACTGACAATGCATTGTCCAAAGTTTGTTCCTCTTGGGTAGAAGTATAATGTTTTGAAATCTATTCAGAGTGGTTTTTACAACCATAAGCCTTAAACTCTAAATCCTAAATGCTAAGCTTTGAACGTCGTTCTTCTGCTAGTTGAAAGAGAGGTTTTACAATCCTAAACTGCATTTTTTTAATCGCTCTTCTACTAGTTCAAAGAGAGGTCTACGAGGGAAAGAAGAAACATACCATTCTGCAGGTTCCGGCTTTCACGTCACATATGGGGAAAGA
>NW_010967219.1:70764-96568 GCF_000463585.1 Tarenaya hassleriana
AGAGTGAGGGCAGCAGCTTGAACCGTCCTCGCAGCAAGTCGCTGACTCGAGCGGGCAACATCCCCAGCTATAGCAGTGACCCTTGTACTCATTGACACAGCAGCAAGTGGATTTCGGAGAGCACGAGGAATCTTTGTCACACACGACTGGAGAGTCTGGCGGTGGTGGTGATGGTCTTGGTGGGTTCATGCTCGACTTTGTAGGGTACGAAGCCATCATTGCCACCCCACATTTCCCCGTGGAATTGGCGATGTTCCGTTCGATCCTAACATATCCATTCTCTCCCCAGCTCGCTCCCCAAGAGTTACGGATGATCCAGTAATCTTTACCACCTGTCGAACCATATCCCACGGCTACAACGCCATGGTCCAAAGCTGTTCCACATGATCCTGTAAACACACCCTGAGAAAACGAAATCCAAAATGAGAACTGGATCACAAGAAAGCAAGTAATCAAGAAACTAGGAAGTTGAAGGAATTACAGATTTGTAGAGCTGGAAGGCTCTGCCACCGGCTTCAATGGCGACACTAACTGGTTGGTTAGCAACAGCTTTCTTCAAAGACTTCTCGTCGTTCTGAGGAACATCTTCATAGCCATCGATCGTAACAACGTGCGTGTTTTTCTGCAAAACAAAGATGCAGAAAACAAAAATAGATCACAACCACATAAAAGTCTGAACATAAACTACGTTACCATCAACTGATCTCTAGTTTAGAGGATTTAATCTTTCCCTCGATATATCATCACTTACTGAACAGATTAAATGCAGGTGACATAACCACATATTACAGTCTAAACATAAACTACACTTGTAGCAACTGATCACTCACTGAACAGATTCATAGTCTTTCCCTTGATTCATCATCCCATACCTCATTGATCAAAGGTTATACCCACATCAAAGTCTCAACAACATACTACGCTTTCCTCGACATAACGTGTTTTGGAGGGTTGAATCTGTAAAGGCCCTACGGTAAGTATCATTATCAGGGTTTAACCTAGGGTTTGTCAGTGGTAAGAATTTCGATAGTTTATTTACTCAGATACCATGTAATGTATAATGTTTTATGTATATTCAATCAGTGAAATGTATAATACCTAAAGAACCCTACGTTAGAATCTTTCCCTCATTCATTATAAGGGTAATCTTCCTCGGTGTCGATACCGCCATTGTTGATGATGAACTGAAAGGCGTAGTCCATGAGACCACCTCCACATCCCGCGTTGTAGCTCGTGTCACAGTCGACAAGCTCTTGCTCTGAGAGAGAGATGAGCTCTCCAGTAACTATCTTGTTTATTCCTTCCACTGCAGCAATGGCTGAAAACGCCCAACAGCTTCCTATTGCCATGCAAAGGAAAATAATCATATTCTCATAAGATCGTAACAAGCAAAATACATATGATACACAAAGCAAACGATTACAAAAGGAAACAACAACAAAAATTACCAAAAAAAAAATTTCCGAAAAAGTAGTGTTTCAATAACTGGAAACTTTAAGGAATATTTTCTATCAAACTACTCTATGTTAGAAAATGCAGAAACTAGACTCAAAAGAATAAAAAGACAATGGAGAAGAGAACAAAAAATAGGAATTAGAAGAGGATAATTCAGATAGTGGTTTGAGTTTTGGTTCGTTATATCTGGATTTGGAATTTTTTATGTTGATAAAATTATATTGGTTTTAATGTATATCAATTTTCAGTCGGATTCAAATTAAATTTTATGAAAAAAAATATTCATTATTTTAAAAATAATTTCTTCTTAATCAGTTTTTTTTTTATATTCAATTCAAATTAGTATATCTAATCGACTTTCAAAACAAATTCAACTCATGGGTAATTTATTTCGGTTGTTAGCATCACACGAAATCATATATATTTTCCTTAAAATATAGCAAAATATTATTAATCAGATAACTCCAAAAGAATTAGGGCCAGTCCAAGATCGTGTTCAGGTACCACAATCATACCAGAACACGTGGGAAGGTTACAAACGCGGCTGAGTTTTAAACGCAAACATCACTTGTTGCAATCAAATCCAAAACGCTAACAGTTTTCTCTTGACCAATGGCTTTTCACTAGAAGTTGACTTCTAAGATCTCAACAATAACAGCGACCAGAAATAGTTAGCGTTTTCACAACTCAATACAAACAACAGAGATTCCGATAGCGATCAGTGTTTTCGCTAGAAGTTGACTTCTAAGTTTCCAATTGGTGATATCGCAACTCAACACAAAAAAACAGCGGCAGCTATTGCAATTGCGATTCCGCTTGTTATCAATCGCAACTCCTCCTACCAATTCCAAACGCTAGTGATTTCCCATCGCCAAAATATTCACACCAGATGTTGACTTTTAAGTTAACAACTAGAACTGCGACCAGTGATGATCGGTGTTTTCGCAGATAAACGCAAACAATATGACTATGACTGCGATTGCGAGTGCGATTGCGTCTGTGTTTGCGTTTGTGTCGCGGTGCATCAGAACGTGCAGATTCGAAGGGGAAAAAAAGAGTTAGGGGGGATAAAATTCATACCGCAGCTTCCTTGATTTTTGACTCCAACAACAGCACCTTTCTCTCTCCAGTCGACATGGTCTGGCAAATTCAAATCATCACCATTCTTATGCAGATACCTCTGGCTCTTCATCGATTCCCGCTTCCTCTCCATCTTCACTCCCAAAACCATCGCGCGAAACTCCTCGTTCGTCAGATCTGCGAACCGAGTCAACCCGAGTTCGTAACTCCGATCCGGGACCGAGTTTTGCTCATCAACGAATCTCAGGTTGTCCTTGAAGATCTCGAATCGCTTCTCCTTCTCGCCAATCCCGTTGTAGTTCTTCCGATTCTCTACCAGCCACCGCTCATACATCCGCCGCGTCTCCACCTCCGTCCTCTGCGTCTCCGCCGCCGCGGCGCCGGCGAGGGAGGACAGGAGCAACATCGGGAGGATCGCGAGAGCTAAGGCTTTGATCTGAGGGGGAGCCATGGCTGTGGCCTTCTTCGATTTTGTGTGGACTTTGAAAAAAATAAAAGAGGTGTGTTGTTTTGGTTCTGTGGGATTTTTCTTCTGCAACTTTTCCGTCAGCTTATTATATAGAGAGTGGGAAGCTTTTGTAAAGAGAGGAAGAGTGGGCAGAGAGAGAGAGGGAGAGGGGGGAGGGAGAGTTGTATTTAATTTGGAATGAATATGTCACAAATTTTTCTAATTTTAATATTTTTCCCATTTTAATATTATAAATTTGGTGCTTATTAGAGAAAGGAAATAATGTATGTATTAATAGTTTAATATCATTAATTATTAGAGAAGAAAGTGAGTGGTTAAACTATATTAGATTTTTCTAGGCCATCATTTGAATCAATCACCTAATGCTCAACTAAACTAAGAGATAGTATTAAAAAAACTGATTTTTATTATGATATTTAAATAAATATTAAATTCTAAAACAATATTAAAATTGTTTTATGATATTCATCTTTATAATGTCTAATTAGACATTCAAATTTATATTTTTATTCCATGGAATACTGGCATTTAAGGGAGACATTTCGTTTTTTTTTTATTGTTAATATTTGGGTTATATATTTTTTAGTTGTAGAAAATCTATATATATATATATATATATATATATATTCATTTTTTTATTTTAGATTATGTTCGATTAATTTTGGATTTAATTTTAAAAAAATAATAATATTTTTTTAAAAAGAGATTATCAATTTTTTCATATTCAATTTTGATTCGATTTTTAAATTTTAAAAACTTATCATTTATATGTTTTACATTAGATCCGTCGGGGATTACGGTTAGTCGGTTACAGATTATTAGGTGGAATCGACTCTTTAACTGGATCAAATTTCCAGATCTAGTGGTATTACATTTTTTATATATAATTAAGATATGGTAAAGATTAAAATCAAATATAAAATTAACATTTTTACTGGATATAAAAATATAAAAGCATTGTTTGAATATAAATGGATAAAAATAAATAAATAAATTCAATATCTTTTGTCTATATAAGCATATTTCAGTATCTATTTGGATATGATATTATATAATAAAACAAATTTTTAGATATTTTCATTTAAAAACAAACGAACAATTGTGATGCTATTTACTAAGAGAAGGTCAAAAAAAAGTTTAAGGTTATATACTCGTAGAGAACCAAACAGCGAAAGAGAATAATATAAAAAAGATTAATCGCAGTTGATTATAGTAATTTATGCATTCTTGATTTTTATCTGAAGGTATATTGATTCTGAATGTAAAAAACATAAACATTTAATAAAAAAAATTCTTATGTTTACTTATTTATTTGGTTTTAACAGAATTTTCCAAGATATAATAAAAAAAAATAGGGAAGTATGCCAAAACACTGCACCATACAAATAATATAGTTATATGATTATATATTTATTATTAAATTGAATATTTTAAGAAATCTACTAGTAAAAAGTAAATAAGATATATGGATAATTTTGTAAATTAAAATTTCTTTTTTATTATACGAATAAATTAATATCCACAACTGTAAAACATTATTTTTTATTAATTTTATCTATATTATCTTAATGATCTGTACAAATTTTAGTTTCTATTTATTTTTCAGATTTCAAATCTTAACACGTCATTCTATGTATATAATATTTATGGTGGATCTACAGATGAATTCAATACGAGACTACAACCATCCCTAGCACATGCGACTTTGTCTCCTCACAAATTTCCATATTTTTCTAATATCTAATTTGAGGTTGCAATAAAAATACTAATAATATATATTAATTTGGATAGGTTCTATATGAGTAACATGCATAAAGGTCAAGACTTTAGATTTATGTATATTATGGTTTGCATATATATATATGTCGACCCCTTTAGAAGTAAATGGGTAGGAGACCCATTTCTATAATAAAAAAAATTGCATATTTTATAAAATTTTAAATAACATTGTTAAATGCATAGTAAATAAGAAATACCTTGGGATCATTGTAGCACTAATGTAATGTGCTAGCTATACACATTCTGATATTTTTTGCGGTACGTTTATTCTCAAGATTGATACAGTTGTTTACTCATCCGAAAACATTAGAATGATATGAAATATGTATTTAAATATCTTGAATGGATCATAGATATAGATTTATATTATTTTAACATGACCAAATTAGATTTTTTTTAATTCATGTTGTATCCTTTTATATGGATTTATAAGCCTATAAATAGATATTTATACAAATCATTTGTAATATACAAAAAAATCACTTGAATACAAATCTATATATATTCTCATCTTCTCTTTTAGTATCTTTCTTCGTTCTTATTTCTTTTATAACAAAAAAAATAACATAATAACCAATTAAACATTCTTTTAACAACAAAGGGAACTAAAGAGATAATCACAATTCTGGTTTGGGTAATTTTGAGCTGAGCTGCAAAGAAGACACTCGGTTTCCATCAGAGGCTTCGAAAGACATGAGACGACGTCGGTTTGCATCAGCTGTGAAAACGACTATAAGGGCAATCTGGTAACTTTTGTACAGAGGTGTTAGTCTTCGTTATAAGATCTTGGGTTTTACAGAAGCGAGATCATCTGGTTCTGGAAATTCTCCTAAAATTTTTGTATCAATTTGTAACCCTAGAATCCGTGCTCAATCTCAATAAACTCATCCTGATCTTCCCGACACATAGGATCAAGTACACTGCTTGATATGAACTCGTAAAATCTGTGCAATTTCCTTTTTTGTTCTGTTCAACATTAGTCGAGTGATATTCGAGTGTTCGAGTGGCAAATATTGTTAGATAAATGGATATGAAAAGAATGGGAACCGGATAACTCTTCTAGACGTGAGAATCACTTTCCGAAAACGTTATTTCGTCCCAAATGAGTAAACGGGATACCGAAACACGTTTTTAAGATAAAAGAGGAGATAGTAATTTTGTTTTGGTCTACAATAATCACCAAACAAGAAACTTGTGAAGAAGAAGATGAACACCACACTTTTTGATTGATTTGCAAGAACAATCAAAAAGTTCACTCAAAATCTCTCAAACTTGGAATAGATCTCGTGCCTAACTTATTCTGACGTCTTTAATATATAAAATACTAAAGAACATCACCAAAAGTTGCAAAATCTGCAAGGTCTATACACTGTAAAACGATATAATTTAATTTTATAAAAACGTTTTAGAGGTGGATAAAACAACAAATTTTTTAACACAAAGTTACATTGGTCCAAAGTGTTTCTAAAACAATACTATCATTTATGAGATTCGTTTTATGATCATAACTTTCGATCGGATAATGCTCATAAACTTTCGACTGCGATTTATTTTCCGAACATTTTCTTTGGTCATACATTACGCTCTGAAAGTGTTAAATTCTCGAAATTTGTTTAGTGTGACCATCGAGATATGCATACGTGTGAAAACACTAGTCCAGTTCATCTGTTGAAGGCTAAAATAAGGTTTATACACTGTAAAACGGTATAATTTAACTTTATAAGAACTTTTAGAGGCGGTTAAAACAATAAATTTACGAACACAAAGTTACATTGGTCCAAAGTGTTTCTAAAACATTACTATCACTTATGAGATTCGTTTTATGATCATAGCTTTCGAACGCTCATCAACTTTCGACCGTGATTTCTTTTCCGAACCTTTTCGTTGGTCGTACATTATGTTCTGAAAGTGTTGAATTCACGAAATTCGCTCAGTGTGACCAATGTGACCAGTGTGACTAGTGTAACCATCGGGACACTAGTCACACTGGTCACACTGAGTAGATTCCCGCCATTACCATTTTGCGGTAGACCTTCAACATAGTGATAATCAAATATGGTGTCAGGATCAAATCGATATAGCTTGGGAACCGAATATATCTTTGGGATACACCACACTAGTCGACCAATAATTACGTCAATGTTCGGCCTCATTTTCAGGTTACAGTCAAACATCTGGATTAGCTTCTTCGAAGGGATGACTTTCATGACTACCCAATGCACACTTACATCATCATTCACCAATGAAGGAATACTCAAGGGAGTAATAAACCCTTCATAACTTCCCATATCCCTCCCTTCACCACCGACGGGTGCTTTTCCTGCAAAGTATTCCTCAAGACCAAACAATTCTTATTGATTTCCATGGACCCATCATTTGAGAAATTCACCGAAACTCGTATCGCCAAGCATGTACTTCTTTGTTGTTTGAATGCGTTCCTTGGTCAGGCGGTTCCGAATATCGAGTATAGCTTCATCCAAGTGCTGTAAAATAATGTAATATATTAGTGTGACTAGTGTTACCAGTGTGACCAGATAATATAACAGTGTGACTAGTGTGACCAGATAATATAATAGTGTGACTAGTGTGACCAATGTGAATTTTTAACTGTGTGACCAGTGTGACTAGTATGACCAGTGTGACCAATGTGAATTTTTAACTGTATGACCAGTGTGACTAGTGTGACCAACTAATACAACAGTGTGACTAGTGTGATCAGATAATATAACAGTGTGGCTAGTGTGACCAATGTGAATTTTTAACTGTGTGACCAGTGTGACTAGTGTGACCAGTGTGACCAATGTGAATTTTTAACTGTGTGACTGGCTAATACAACAGTGTGACTAATGTGACCAAATAATATAACAATGTGACTAGTGAAAACGAAATGCACTTACTCCATCTTTGAGCCACACGCTCTCATGTAAAAGGTCTTTCCATACCCTTGGTTTTCTCATATAATCGAGTTCTGATTTCCACAATCGATTCGGACGGTCCATCCTTATAAAATTATACAGAAGTGTCGTCTTTGTTCGATGGAGAACTCATTTTTGTTTGATTTATGATAATCAGAAAGTTGAGAATTGAGAATAGAAGAATCGTTGAGAAAGACGAAATAAAGATGAAGAGAAGAGAGAGAAACTTTTGAATTTTGTTTTAAAAATAATTAAATTCATGGAAAAGTGTAGAACATGGAAAAAGTCATTGTCTTTCCTTCTTCTTGTGCCATATGTCGTTTTTAATAAGGCCATTTATGTCTTTTGCTCTTTTAGTTTTTTTTAAAAAAAATAGGGTTTTGGAGGGTATGTCATAAAGTCTTTGTAGCAAAGTAAGGGTACTTTTGCTATATTGCCTAGTTAAAGCTATATAGACACGTTTGGGAGCTCAATTCAGACTTTCGTCCAACCGAACTGAAAACGAAGGGAACTCAGAATAGAGAGAACAAGTGTCATATGCTAATGCAGTTGGGAGCATCGTGTATGCAGTGATTGGAACTCGATCGGATCTAGCATACCCAATAGGAGTGGTAAGCAGGTTTATGAGTAATCCACAGAAAGAGCATTGGAATGCTGTCAAATGGGTGATGAAATATATTAAAGGAACACATAATAAAGCTCTTTGTTATGAACGAAGATCAAAAGTCTCTGTCATAGGGTCTGCGACAGTGACTATGCATCAGATCTTGATAAGCGTAGATCGACTCCAGGATATGTGTTCATGGTTGTAGGGAATGTCGTTAGCTGGAAAAGCTGTCTTCAACATGTTGTCGCGTTATCAACCACCGAGGCAGAATATATGGCGTTAACTGAGGCCATAAAAGAAGGAATATGGCTGAGAGATCTACTGACAGAATTGGGTTTTTCAGCCAACTGCAATGGTAATTTGTGACTCACAAAGTGCTATAGGCCTGTCAAAGAACTCAGTACACCATGAGAGGATTAAGCATATCGACATAACTAATTTTGTCAGAGATGTCATCAGACAAGGGTTGGTTGATGTTCAAAAGATTCACACGAATCAAAATCCAGCAGACGCCTTGATAAAAACTATTCATGTTAGTAAACTTGAGAATATGCTCAAGTTGCTACGGCTGACTGATACGTGATAAAGTGTCAGCAAGGAGGGTCGGGATGGGAGAGCAATGATATGAGGAATTGCGAATAAGGTGGAGATTTGAAGAGATAATCACAATTCTGGTGTGGGTAATCTTGAGCTGAGCTGAATAACAGAGGGACAAAGAAGACACTCAGTTTCCATCAGAGACTTCGAAAGGCATCAGATGACGTCAGTTTGCGTCAGCTGTGAAAACGACTATAAGGGCAATCTGGTAACTTCGTACAGAGGTTGTTAGTCTTCATTATAAGATCCTGGGTTTTACAGAAGCGAGATCATCTAGTTCTGGAAATTCTCCTGAAATTCTTGTATCAATTTGTAACCCTAGAATCCATGTTCAATCTCAGTAAACTCATCATGATCTTCCCGAGACGTAGGATCAAGTACACTGTTTAATCTGAACTCGTAAAATCTGTGCAATTTCCTTTCTTGTTCTGTTCAACATTAGTCGAGTGAGATTCGAGTGTTCGAGTGGCAAAGATCAACATAGATCGAGAGAAGTTCGATCTGACTTCAATCGACAAGAGGAACTAATTTAAACTAAATAGTTATAAATTCAAATTTTAATCGAACATATCTTCTAGTAATACATTGTGTGAATAAAAGCTAATACGATACATATATTCCGCATAAATATTATGTAACGATTGCCGGCCAAAACATTTCTAGGTACGGCATCTAATTTTTTATCTCGTTAATTAAGTTGAATGGCTACGACGTTACGTGGCATCTTAATCATAATTCAAAGTAATTAAGTTCGGAAAGTGACATTTAAAATCAAATTATTGTAATGTAGTTGAATGTTCTAATCTTTTTTTTATTCTGCGCTAAACTATATTCATTATCTAAATCTAGATTAAATCTACAATTTAAGTAAAAAGTTATAAAGATAATTATTGCATTCGATCATTGATATATATATATATATATCGTCATATGTATAATCAATATTTTAATTAGAATAATAAATTTGAGATAAATAGAAAACAAATATAAGATATAGATTGCAAAACCAACACAAGAAAAAAAAGAACAAAGATAAATCTGACAAAAATAACTACTCCACTTATTGTATTACAAATTTTAAAGGATAATTTTGTGACAAAATAAAATTAGAATATTTGAGTAATAAAAATTTGACGAGAAAAATCTCATTAAAACATAAAATTTTTTTAGACAAACACATAAACTTTAAATACTCCAAAATAATGTCAAAATTTTGTGGTAGTTTTTGAGGATCAATACAAAATTTTAAAATCAATATAACAACAATTCAAAGAGTTTGAATATTATTTAAAAAAATAAAAATATATGGTGTGATATTTCTTTATAAATTTGTATATTTATATACGATTTTCTCTCTAATAGAATTTGAAAACACCTCAACTAAATTTCTATGTTCGATCATAGTACTACATTAATCCGTAGCCTTACAAAATCGTTGTGTTTAGGTTATAACTTGATCCAATTTTATCAACCTAGATAAACGCGAACATGTGGAGGTTAGGGTTCATTTCTAAACCAAAACATCCTTTAAATTATGTCTAAAGTAAACGATGTTGAGTATTGGGGAATGATTTTCTCATTAATTCTTCATGAATACAAGACGTACATATATACATCAGATTGAGTTATACTAAGGTATCAGAGTGACGTGAAATAAGGAGATAATCAAGTGAGAATATTAATACAGAGATATACAAAGATATGAAAGAGATGTGTTTCCATTACGCCCCCGCAAGATGAAGCTCGTAGGCGAGACCCATCTTGACTCGAAGTAGATCAAATCGTGCCCGAGGAAGAGGTTTCGTAAGTGCGTCCGCTAAACCCCTCCTGGAACGCCACAATGGAATGACGTGTTTGAACAGAGGAACTGCACTTTATTGGATATGGTACGGTCTATGATGAGTCAGACTGATCTTCCAAAGTCTTTATGGGGTTATGCCTTAGAAACTGCTGTTTTTATACTGAACAGGAGTCCAACGAAAACGATTCAGAAGACTCCATATGAGATATGGACTGGAAAGCGTCCCAGTTTGTCTTTCTTGAAGATTTGGGGATGTGACGTTTACGTGAAACGTCAAGCTTCTGATAAGCTATCCGCCAAATCAGACAAGTGTCTGTTTGTAAGATACCCTAAGGAAACTAAAGGGTACTTCTACAACCCGGTCGAGAATAAAGTGTTTATTCCCCGAAACGGGAAATTCTTGGAGAGAGAGTTCGTCTCTAAGGAAATTAGTGGAAGTAAAGTTAATCTCGAAGAAGTTCGAGAACTACAGACAGACGCTGGACCGAGTGAGCAAGTTGAAGATGTTCAACCTGCGTCACAGGGACTTGAGACTCCGCCTGATACTTGTGAACCTCGGAGATCAGGGAGAGTTCGCCTAGAGCCTACGAGATATGGATTTCTCGTGACTGGTAATGATGAACTCATGTTATTAGAACATGACGAGCCTACATCATATCTAGAAGCTATGGCGAGTTCCGATTCTGAGAAATGGCACGAGGCTATGAAGTCTGAGATGCAATCCATGTACGACAACAAAGTATGGACTTTGGTCGATGCATCCGAAGGGGTAAAACCCATTGGATGTAAGTGGGTTTTTAAGAAGAAAACCGACATGGATGGCAACGTGCATAGTTATAAGGCACGATTAGTGGCGAAAGAGTTTCGGCAAATTCATGGTATTGAGTATGATGAAACCTTCTCGCCCGTCGTGATACTTAAATCCATCACGATTCTGCTTGCCATAACTGCATATTATGACTATGAGATATGGCAAATGGATGTCAAGACTGTGTTATTTAACGGGAACCTACTCGAGGATGTGTATGTGATACAACCCGAGGGTTTTGTCGATCCAGAGAGTCCGGAGAAGGTGTGCAAGCTTCAGAGATCCATTTATGAACTGAAGCAGGCTTCAAGGAGTTGCAATCTTCGATTTGATGAGACAATTAAACAGTTTGGTTTCTCACAAAACGAGGATGAGCCATGTGTTTACAAGAAGGCCAGTGGGAGCACGGTTGTTTTCTTGGTGCTATACGTGGTTGATATCCTACTCATAGGAAACGATGTTCCTACCTTACAAGACGTTAAGTCTTGGCTAGGAACACAGTTCTCTATGAAAGACTTAGGAGAAGCTGCCTATGTCTTAGGCATCAAGATCTATAGAGATAGATCTCGAAAGCTTCTTGCCCTAAGTCAGAGTACATACGTCGACAAAGTTCTGAATCGATTCAGAATGCAAGAGTCAAAGAGAGGACTCCTGCCGATGTGTCATTGTGTTGTTCTCAGCAAGACTCAGTGTCCTAAGACACGTGATGAGCGAGAACGTATGGATAGGATCCCATATGCTTCGGCAATAGGACCTATCATGTATGCCATATTATGTACTAGGCCGGATGTATCGTAGCGTTAAGCATTACGAGCAAATACCAGTCGGATCCAAGAGAGTCACACTAGATCGCGGTCAAGAATATCCTTAATACTTGAGAAGGACTAAGGATTTATTCTTGATATATGGTGGATTGGAAGAAGAGCTCGCTATAAAGGGTTATACCGATGCTAGTTTCCAATCAGACCAAGATGACTACAGATCGCAATCAGGCTATGTCTTCTGCTTGAATGGAGGCGCTGTTAGTTGGAAGAGTTCCAAACATGAAATAGAGATAATATTTCTGCTAATCGCAAGCACATAGTAACAATTACTTGACTCTAAAACAAGTCCTGAAGGTACAACTAAATCATACACGCCAACAGCTAATGCAGTGATGGTTGTAATGCTCTATGATGATCATACGATATGAGAACTATGTATGATACGATGGTTTCATTGGATGAATGTATTGTTTGTTCATTATTTATTTTGCATATTTGATAAATAATGACATCCATGGATCGTTATGAACGATCCTAAATTCCTTAGTCGCTTGTCATTGTGAGAGCAATGATGAATTAAGACTAACATGAGGCGTGATGAATGATCATAGTGATGATCATGTGTATTGGATACGGATCACGGTCAAGGGTACTTATTTGGAAAAAGTGACTGGATGACTCGCGTGAGATTGTCGATTGGATTTTATCCATGACTTGAATCTCACTTGATGGTTCATTTTGGATCCTCAGACCTGAGATATCTACTGTATCCATCATGAGGAGTAATGTATTTTGACTGCGTCAAACATCGTCTTTAACCGGATGATTATAAAGGTGTGGCTCGGGTACATTTCGAATCATGTAGTGGATAGTAGATAGTCAAGATGGAACTTTGCCCCTTTCGAAAGAGAGAGATATCGCTGGGCCCGTCGTAGGAGTGAGACTATAGAAATGTGTGGTCGCACTATAGATGAATGTCATATAACTCTTACAATCTACTCGGGATACGACAAAGAAATCGAACTATGAGTTCGATTTATGATATCATGAGACAAAGAGGATCATTGTTAGAGCTATCTCTGGCTTTTCGGTTAGATCACATCTAACTCTTTCTGATACGGATAATCATAATGTCTTGCTAGAGACCGCTTATGATTTGTAAAGCGATATTAGATCTCGGGTTTACTACCGTATTTGGAGGAGTCTAAAGGGTCACACACATATGGGATGGACGTGTATGAACGAGATCGATCGGACGAGAAAATTTTTCTCCGTTTTGATGTCTGGTCCAGAGCTGACCAAGAGTTGGTCAGCCGGACCAGACGGACTTGGGAGAGACGGACAGAATGGCCGAAATAACTGGCTGGTCCAGAACTGACCAAGAGTTGGTTAGCCGGACCAGACCAATCAGGCTGAGCAGTTCGTGTTGGTTCGGAGCATGGCTGGTCCGGCGGACCGAAATCTTGGTCCGTCGGGCCAACCAGTCATACGGTGTGTGGGCATGGTCCGGAGCGCGGCTGGTCCGGTGGACCAAGATTCTGGTCCGCCGGATCACTAATTTTCGGGACTGTCAGCAGCACACTGCTCTTGGTCTGGCTGGCCAAATATTGGTCAGCTCCGGACCAAGAATCTGACTAAGCTGATTTGCTAGTTTTACACGCTTGTCCGGTGGACCAAAAGTTGGTCAGCTCCGGACCAAGCGTCAGAAATTGTAAAGTGTGTCTTTTCTTCCCTTTTCTTGGTGGGAAGCAGGTGGGACGAGCTTAGTCAATCATTGCTCGACTTCTCTGACCTTTGGGAAGTTAGAGAGACAGAGAGAAACTCTCCCAAGAGATAGGGAGATCAAGAAGTGTTCTTGAACTCCATACACAAGAGATTTTGATCTCTTGAGCTCTAGCAAGCTTGATTCCAAGTGTTGGAATCCATTCCAAGGTGTGGATACCTCAAGAGGGTGTTGGCTTCATCAACACCTAAGTTGTGATCAACAAGCCAACCTTCAAATTGTGAATCAAAGGTTAGTTGTTCTCTCCAAGAAGTTCTTCATAAAAAAGATTGGTCCTTGGGCGGTCAAAATCGTTTTGAACGCTAATTCCGCTGCGCAAGCCCGCAGACTAGATCCTAGCATGGTTTTGAACCAATGTTCGAGGATCCCGTGTGACCCAGCATGCAGCAACTCTTGCGCAGATCCGCTTCACCTTTAGCTAGCATCCTACTTCTTCTGAGTCCTTGCACATTTCCACAAATGTGTGAGGCACACCCGATATCTAATATCTAGGATAAAAAAAAGTATATATGTTAGCTTCTATGCAAGCTTCTTATTGCTCAGATCCTCCAAGTAAAGTGCGCAGTTCCTTTTCCAATGACCTTTGTCATGGCAGTAATGACACTCAGCCTTATCTGGTTTGGGCTTAGACTTTTTGGTAACTTTTGCCTTCTTAGCTGTCTTACCCTTACTCTTGGAGCGTCTTTTCTTGTTGGAAATTTTCTCAACAACAAGCACTCTTCGGAACCATGATGTTCTGCTCGGTCGACTTCAGCATCCCATGCAGCTGGTCAAGCTCTGAGTCATCCCGTGCATATGATAGTTCATGATGAACTGGTTATAGTCCTCAAGTAATGACATAAGTATCAGGTCGACGACCAACTCGTCATCGAGTTCCACAATAGCCGCTCTAGTTCTTCAAGATGACCTCTCATCTTAAGAACATGAGCACCGACAGGAGCACCATGAGGAAGCTATGTCTTCACTAGAGCCCAGAGCGTGTTGTATGTTTCAGTACGCACAAGCTCTTGGAATATGACTTTGAGCCGCTCGATCATATCAAATGCTCTCTTCCCTTTGAACTGTCTCTGTAGATCAGGGGTCATGCTCCCTAGCATAAGGCAGGAAATCTCAAGGTCATCATTCTAATGCCTCGTCCAGACATCCCGGACGCCTCTGGCAGCACTGGCCGCTGGCTCTGGTGGAAGAGCCCCCTTCAAGGACGTACATCTTCTTATCGTGTCTGAGAACAATTCTCAAGTTACGATACCAGTCTAAGAAGTTTGTCCCTGTCAACTTATCCTTCTCAAGGATAGATCGCATCGACAAACTCGGTACATTACTAGTTGTCACTATTCTCTAAAGAGATAGACAAAACAAACAACACAATATGCAATATCAATTAGTACACTACTACAACCTAGTATATTACTAACACAGACAACATGATGTAATCTGAGTGAACTCCCACTGAGAAAAATAACCATACTACTATATTCTAAATGGACTAAGATCCATATTCCACATAAACTTGAATCAAGTTTATGCTATTTAGGTAGATATTTAATGTCGATCACATCCAATATGACTCTTAGATCCTTTATGGGATTATGGTATCATCATACCATTGCATATCTCTTATCCCATCTATACTGTTAAGTCCAAGTCCGGCTTGATAACTTAACCTAAACTAGACCATAGTCAAGCCGTGGAAAACACGATTTCACCACCTTGCCTCACAAAGCTAATACAATACACCCAGCTTTGGCATGACCCATGACATGTACGATCGATGTCTTGACAAGTGCTCTCGTTATGGGCGGTATTAGTTTAGCATTATAAGAGAGAGATTTTCGATCGCATTTAGATCGAGCACATTTATGTTCAAGCTGTGAGAGACATTGTTTCTCCACATTGCTTCACAAAGATAATACGACACACTCATCTTTGGCATGACCCATGAAACATACGATCGATGCCTTGACAAGTACTCTACTAATGAATAGCTCTAAATCTAACCGATCTAGTATACATGTATATATACTTATCTCCTTACTCCTAAGAGCATTGGCCTTGATCAATCAAAGACTAACAATTATCTTCGATCAGATCTGTTACTTAACATGAATAGACGATCTATTCGGTAAACCCAATCTCGAAGCTCCCACTCAATTAAGCAAAACTAATTTCTTAATTAAGTAACATGCATTCTTCCATTATAAACAATCTATATGAATGAATCATGTCTATTTGAGTCACAGTCAATCAGATTAAGCAACGATTGCATAATCGGATTAGAAAACGAAATTTTTTGGGAAATCCAGATCTTGGACCGTTCGGACTACATGCTAGACCAGTCGGTCCAGCCTTGGACCTGTCCTGGACTAGTCGGTCTTGACCTGTGGTTCGAGACTGTCGCGAGATCTGTCCCGACCGGTCCAGACCTTTCGGTCCGAAACCCTAACCTGAGCCCCACCGATGCTACGTGAACAGATCACATTTTTTTATTTTTTCAGGCTCGGATCAGACCCGAAACACCTCCAAATTCATCAATAGACCCAAAATTCGAACTCCTGCACTCTATGCAACATGAAACTAACAATCTACACTAGATTTTAATATCAATCATGCATAGAAATCAAAGCAAACATGGATGTAACGATTTCAACCCTAAAATGTGTGTGATCGAGTTCTACAATCAAACAACGAAACTAGGCTCTGATATCACTGTTGGGTTTCCTGAGATCTTGCTAGCAATTCATAATCCTAGAGATCTGGTTCTAGGGTTCGTGCAGCGTAAAGTGAAAAACAAAAATTTTTCTAAACAAATCCCTAAAACCGAACATGCACGATTGTAGATCTATAGAATAAACATTAACCTCAAACGATTTCGGCTTATACTCACAACTGAATCACCGATCACAAGAAGGCATGAAGACCTCTACACGTATCCATGCGTCAGGAAGGATTTCAACGGTTAGAACTCGTCTGCTACGACTAGAAATCTCGATCTCTATAATGCGGAGGGTTTCAGGGAATCAAAAGCGGGTTTAAGGACTCTTAGATCTGGTCTAAAAGTCTGAGGAGGCGTGTCAAAACCCTAGGAGTCGTGTCCCTTTTATTTTGGTTCCAAGAAACCCTAGTTTGAGTAGGAGAAGGAATGCCCGACGCCTGGACCGATCGGTCCAGCCTGTGGGCCGGTCGGTCTTGGCCAAGTCTGGACCGGTCGGTCCACCCTTGTGGATTGATCGGTCTGGACTCCGTCAACTCAGGGTTTTTTGTCTGTTTCTCGCGCATTTGTCGTTTCCTATGTGTGTGACCTTGTAGGCTCATCCGGAATAGCAGTAAGACACAAAATCTGCATTCCGGTAATATAAGTCATAGGTAGTCTAAGCAAGATACTATGACTACCTAGTCCGAATAGAGTTAGTCTTGTGATCTAACGAAAGCCGATAATAGTCCATATAATGATCCCTTTGTAATGCGATATCATATGTCGAACATAAGACATGGAACCAACCATCTTATCAGATTCGACTGTTTTTCTCGTTTGTTGAGTTAAATGAAAACATCAGATGACTTATCATCACATTGCGCACATATCAGTCTCAACTCACTCGAGGGGCTCAAGCGATATCTCTCTCGGGACGAGAGGTACAAATTCTATATTGACTCTCTACTATCCGTAACATGATTCGTGTCGTACCCAAAAGACACCGTTATAATCTTCCTGTTACGCAAGACGTTTGACACAATCAAAGTATTCCTCGTGTCGGATACCGTAGACATCTCAGGTCAAAGAATCTAATCATCAACCTATCACATGAGATTCCGATCATGACTCATGTCTATGTGACAATCTCATGTGGGTCATCCAGTACTTCATTCCAAATCAGTACCCATGACTGTGATTCATGATCATCTGTGTAATCATCTATCACACCTCATGCTAGTCTTAATATATTATCATTCCCACAATAATATATGACTAGGGGGTTTAGGATCGTTCACAACGAACCATGGATTTTCTTATTCATCAAATATGCAAAACGAATAAAGAAAAAGATATTCATTCACTTAACCAAAATCATGAACTGTCAATACAAAATGTCATGATACTCATATTGTAAAACAACATAGAGCACCTAAACCAGCAAACGCGTGAATTGGTATTTGCCGAGAGTCGAGTAACAGTGTCGGGCGTGCGAGGTAACACATGAGTTGGCATCGATACCGAGAGATCTGATTGTGGTGAATGAAGTAGTGTGGGTTAACGTATGAGTTGATAGTAGTTCGTTCGGTTGTACGTATGAAACCATATAAAATAGAAATCGGAAAAAATTTGTATCATAATATATGATTTACCTTCAATTGGTATGAGAAATAATAAATGTATTTATAAGATTGATTTACAAATTAAATTGGTAAAACATTCTTAAGTTTGATTTGATAATCCAATTGTATATTTGGGTCTAGTTAGTTTTTCTCACCAAGGTTAAAAACTTACCCCCTCTCTCCCATTTTTCAGATCTCCAAATGGGAGTGCGACTCTTTCTTGCAGTTTCTGAGATGTTGTCTTAGAATAAATAATTTCAGTTATAGATCACCAGACATATCAAACTGATTTTATTTTATTTTATAAGCATTTGTCTTGAATGAAGTTGACGAGACACATTGAAATATTATTTTGATTTTTAGAAAGTGAAAAGGTTATTGTATTATTTTTTTATTATTTATTTGTCTCATAATATTTTAATAATTATTTTCTTAATTCCCGTTATTACTAATCAAATATTCAAATAAATAGAAGTCTGTGTAGAAAAGTGGATTTGGTTCGTTTTCAACTAGTGATTTCAAACGAGGTTATAAATCGATCCTAAACGGGTACAGTTTAAGATTCTGGATTCTTAATTTTCTAATACTATTTCCGTCGAGTAAACCTAGAATCAGATTCCAGACCCTTTTCATCGTGATTATGTTGTGTGCAGTTCTCAAACCAAAATTCGCCAAAATACGTACATGTAATATTAAACTATCGATGGGAAAATAAATGAAGCTGGAGATCCACTCTTACCTGTAAGCTCGGTGCTGGTAAAAAAATCACTCGGAAACCATAAAAAAAGTAGTATTGGATTAGGGTTTGTGGTATTTAAGGACTCCTTAACAATATATGAATCAAACCTAAAAGTAATCTCAAAAGATGATTAGAGACGTGTATCAAACTAAGAATCTTGAATGGTTGGAGTTTTGGGGGTTTAGAATATAAAAACAAAAAAAAAATACGATTTAAATTTTTATAAAATTACTTTTTCTAAAAATTTGAAAAATCATTTTAGTGAAAAAATCAATGAATTTTTTTTTTTTGAGTTTTCAAATATTATAGAATCTAAAAATAAAAAACAAAAAACAAAAATCCAAAAACTAGAATGAGAAACCCAAAATAAAAGTCATTCTCATTCAAAGCTTAAATCTAATCCAATTTTGGTTAAGAAATAGTGGAACTGTTACAACGCGATTCATAATTATAATTATATAGGGATCTCGTTTTAAATTTATTCAGTAGAAGATAAAACAAAAATATTTCAACCCTAAAACATGAACGTATATAGAATAAATATCAGAAAACAAGATACTACCCTCTTTGTATTGATGAGATCTAAAAATCCATACGATTCAGAAATTGTAAATATATAAATTCACAATGACCTCGATGTGTTGAAAAACACCAACACCGTTTGTATCAACGGAATCCAAATTGATTAAATAGATGAGATTTTCAGAGTTTTGAGAATCTAAAAAATTTGGCAATCAATATTTTATATATTTAGTTTTTTTAGTTTTAAAAAAACTAGTGAAAAAATCAATTAAAAATCAAAAACTTTATTTTTTTTTGGATTTACAAATATACAAAAACTTAAAATGTCAAACCGGGATATTATAAAAACAATACTTTTTTTTATTATTTTCACTTCAAGCATATCGTTTTCCAATTGTAACTCTGTGACCCATATGATGAGAAATATAGTTTGATTACTTGTTGATCTCATGGTCATAACGTGTAATTTATAATATTTTTATCAAATAATTAGTGAGATATGTAAGGGATGAATATAATAAATCAGTGTGATCACTATAAACTTTTTTTTTCAATGTGATTTGTATTATACCAAAACCGAGATTGTCTGTTACATCCAATCTGGACACTATACAAAAGTCAAGAAATTTCCATACTCAAAAGGGCAAAATATGAGAAAAGCATGAGCTATAGAGGATTACATACGATTTGAAACCAAAAAATACCAATCCTGCAGTAAGGAACATCTATCAGATGAGTCGTCAATTCTCCTTGCCAGAAGCACTTGTCGGATGTAGCGGTCTAGATCGCCACACAAATTTTTCACCTGTTTCGTTTCCCTCCGAAACACTCGGTTGTTGCGTTCTTACCATAGCAAATGGACTGCGACATGAATGATCAACTTCACTATAGTCCGTCTACTCCTGGTGTTATCGTTACCTGGCAATTGCGACCAAGTAATAATGGAGTATAGATCTAACGGGGGGACGGTCAGCAATAATGGGCAAAGGTAAGCCATAACCTCGAGTTGTACATGCATTTAAAAAATAAGTGTTTATGTGATTCTGGGTTCTCTCCACATAAGCAACAGTTGACGTCGATATTCGGGTTCCATCGAGTGATCCTGTCTTTAGTGGGAAGCTTGTTCTGTATCGCTTGCCATAGCAGGAAGGATAGCCGCGGAACAGACCCCTTGAACCATACCATATCATGCCAGGGAACTGTTGGTTCACGGGCCCTGATGAGTGACCACGTTTTGGAGGATGAGAATATCGGTCGGTGGTCATTCTCTCCCCATTTCCATAGAGTGATGTCCGCGCATCTGGAGCTTGATGGCGGCGATACTGAGGATAACAACATGTGTAGGGTTTGAATGTTATCCGTCTGTGCCCCTGGAAGGGTCCAACCCTGATTATTTGCAGCTATACTGACGGTCGAATGTCTAGGAATGTTCAAGAGTCGCGGCCCCGACTCTCCAATGAATGAAAGAAGAGGCCCTAGAGATGTCCAATTGTCGAACCAGAACAATGCATTATTCCCATTTCCGATCTGAATCTTGACAAACTGTTGGGCTATGTACTTAATGTCCAGAAGTTTCCGCAGATTCCAAGAGAATCTAGGTGCAGGTGATGTATCCCAATAGCCTCTAGCCTTGAAAATATTGTGGCGTGTCCATTTAATCCATAGAGAGTCAGATTTGGTTATCAGTAGCCAAACCAGTTTGAGTCGGAAGATCTGATTATAGTCTGCCAAACGACGGATACCAAGCCCGCCTTCTTTTTTAGGTTTACACATGGTCTGCCATGAGACCCTATAGCTGAAGGTAGCCGATTGTGTCGGTTTTCAGAGAAACATTGAGCAAAGCGAGTCAATTTGCCTGATGAAATACCTTGGTAGAAGGAAAATTTGATTCCAAGAGTTAACTAGACCATAGATCACTGATGCAATTAGCTGCAATTTACCTGCATAAGACAACATTTTGGAGGACCAGCTCTGCAGTTTTTGCTTGATGCGGTCTATTAGGGGGTGTAAGTCCTCTTTCATAAGCCTACAGCTGCTCAAGGAAACTCCTAAATATCTCACCGGGAGAGAACCCCTTCTCACATTCAGGTCAGAAGCTATAGACGAGTCATGTTCCACACTAACCCACTGAAGGAAATCTCTGACTTGGCTGGGTTGATGTGTAGCCCCGAGTAGAGACTGAATTTGGAGAGTATGTGTGTTATTCCCTTAATGTTCTACACTGTAAACTTAACGTTATGATTAATGAGATCAACATATGATAACACTATATTTTTATTTTTATTCATAAGGTCATATCTATAGAAGTATATATATGTTAAATTCAAAAGAGTAAAAGAATAGTATTTTTTATATAATGCAAAACCAAAAAATAAAAAAATAAAACAAATAAGTCAAAATAAAAACATAACCTCATAGTCGATGATTTTTTCTTGGAAAAATCTAAAAAAAAAAACACTGAACTTTGCAATTTTGACAAAAAAATACGAACTTTTTATTTTATCAAATAAACATTAAACTTTTTAAATTTGACAAAATAAACACTTAACTCCTCTACGATTGTCAAAATAAACAAAATGAATGACGTGGCCCAATTAGATGCAAACATGTCAGATTATTTTACTTAGTTTTGTTTAGGGAAAATCCAAAAAAAACACTGAACTTTTTAATTTAGACAAAAAAAAACATTGAACTTTATTTTTTATCAAATAAACATTAAACTTTTTAAACGAATCTAAAAAAACACTGAACTTTTTAAGTGATCCAAAAAATACATGAACTTTTCTCCGATTATAAAAAAAAACACTAAATTTTTTTAGTGATCCGAAAAAATACATGAACTTTTTTTGATTGTCAAAAAAACTAAGAAAAATAATCTGACGTGTTTGCATCTGATTGTGCCACATCAGTCATTTTGTTTATTTTGACAATCGTTGAAGAGTTAAGTGTTTATTTTGTCAAACTTAAAAAGTTTAATGTTTATTTGATAAAAAATAAAGTTCAGTGTTTTTTTGTCAAAATTGAAAAGTTCAGTGTTTTTTTGGGATTTTTCCTTTTTTTTTTATAATCAGAAAAAGTTCATATATTTTTTTGGATCACTAAAAAAGTTCAGTGTTTTTTTGATAATCGCAGAAAAATTTATGTATTTTTTAGATTATTTAAAAAGTTCAGTGTTTTCTTATACACCTTTAAAAAGTTTAATGTTTATTTGACAATAACTAAAATTTAATGTTTTTTTTGTTAAAATTGTAAAGTTCAGTATTTTTTTGGGATTTTTCCTTTTTTCTTTATTATATTTTTTTATAAAAAATTTAAAATAAAGTTTCTTTTTAAATAAATTATATAGATGACGACGATTTCTCCGTTTTGTTTTTCCTTTTTTAGCTTTGTTCTCTGTCCGATTGAAATATTAATAAGCCATCGGCACCGTTCATGTCACAAGTATCTCTCGATCCAACGGCTAGGAGTTTTTGTTGACCATACTCTCTCGTGAAACGATCTGCGAAATGCTCCCCCTCCCCCTCAAGCCCTAGCTTTTCGATTCAGTATACTTGCTCGAATTTTATCTTCCTCGAATCCGTCGCGCTATTACTTCGGAGTTTTTCAAAGGTGTGGTTCGACCGACATTTCGATCTATGCGGTCTTAATTTTGCTTCTGTGCTCTCTGTTTTTCCCTTTGAGAATCCGATGATACTGGTCGTGGATCTGTTATTCCCTTTTCTGCGTCGATTTCGTGAAATTGTAGACGTTACTGTTTGTAATTTGGATTTCGCTGGTTTTTAGTGTTTTTTTTTATGTCATCTTCTGCTTCTTTTATGATGTTTGCTTTGTGATGGTTCGCATAAATTGGCAACACATTGCACAATCTGATTTAACGTTTAGAATGTGAGAGCTCTTTGTGGAAGCTGAAGTTGATATCTGCGTAATGGGTTTCGTATGTTTTGGCCGTTTATTGAAACTGGCTCCATTGTCATGTACGCCGAAGGATTTGTACTTAACTTGTTCAAGCTTGTTGTTTTCCTTACATTCAAGAGGACTTTGTAGTTTCAGGATACTTAGTGTTAGTTGGTGTCTTGCAGTGAGATGATTAGTGTATTTAAGTTTGATGTAAATTTAAGTGATCTACTCGGTGTTAAGGATGGTTTTTTGCACTGGAATCGATTCTCCTTGTTTGCGCTTGATTTGCATGATCAAGTTTCTGTTACTATGACTTTGTCAAACTTGGGTGCATAGGTTTAATAAGTTTGTAGTCAGTATATTTTATTCGATTCTGATGATTGCAGATAGGGGAATATGCAGGTTTGATATTTCACATTTTTGGATTCTAGATCAAAATTCATCAAATATGGCTTCTGGAGCATCCGATGGTCAGCCTTCTGCTGCGCTTGAAGCTGGAAGCAATAATTCGCCTGGAGAGGCAACGTCAAAACTCTCTGCTTCTGGGTTATCAACATGGGCCAAAAATTTGCGAGTGACCCAGCCATTTTCTTCCCCACGAAATGACTCCGAGGTTTTAAGTTCTGAGAAGTCAACCTTTGCAAGGTTTACAAGTGGGTTAGGGCTTCGTTTATCTCCTAAATCTCCCCAGTCAGATGAAAGCAATGAAGGGACTTCGAATGCAGCACAGTCTGGTTTCATTGGGACAATTACTAAAGGTTTGGTTGATTCATCGAGGAGTGCTGTGAAGGCTGTACAGGTCAAGGCTCGACATGTTGTATCCCAGAACAAAAGAAGATACCAGGTTCATTTAACGGATAAAGTTATTCATTAGTTTTAGACAGTTTGATTGATTCAGGTTTTATAAACATTTTTCTTTTGATGGGTCCCCTTATTTTACTTCAACTTTAACTCTCTTTTTGTGAATTGAGCTGTTTGTGTTAGGGAGTTCCATTTAGATGCTGCCTTATTTTTCCATATTGTGTTGGCCGTGGTGATTGTTAGCTTGCTAGTCATTTATGTCATTATGTGTATTGATGAACTGGTCATCATTCAGTTTGTTTAATGCTTGTTACTGCAAAACTAATGATGGCATATTTGGGTTTGATGTGACATGGTGTGTTTTTCTTGTGGCATTTGCAAAGACGTAGGGCGTATTTCATAAAATTGTATGTATGAACCTTTTTCTTGGTTTCATTTCTTTTATCAGCCGAAACACTATTCATCTTCAGAAAATCTTTCAGTTGTACATAATCTTGAAAGTTTTAACCTAGAAATTATTTACTTCTTCTGTATTATCATCCGTTGTGGCTTCCCTATCTGATACCTGGTGTTTCTTTCTGTTGAATTTTGGTTCAGGAAGGAGGATTTGATTTGGATTTGACATACATAACAGAGAACGTAATTGCGATGGGGTTCCCTGCTGGTGATATGAGTTCTGGATTTTTTGGATATGTTGAGGTGAGCCGGTAAAATATGCGCACGAATGTTGCTCCTGTATCTGCTTTAAGCGGATCTGACCAATATCCTTTTGAAACTTTAATGCAGGGTTTCTATCGCAACCATATGGAAGAAGTTATTAAGTTTCTTGAAACTCACCACAAGGTAACGCATTGTTAGCACAGAGAGACTCTCCCTTGTTATTAACCATGTAACATGATTTCTACGAGTAATATCCTAATTTCTTTAAATTTTGTATTTTTTGGAAGCCTTTGTTTGATTTGTTAGTAGATGTTTTGCTTGATTCTATATAATATCCTTTAAAGAATAACTGATTCAACTTTTCCTTCTCTTATTTCTTTTAAATTAAGAAACTACTTGTTTGTTAAACATGAACTATGCATACCCATGAGAAATTTCTACCCAAAGTTGAAAGTAACTATCTGCTCCTGACAGATGATCTTGGGATTAGGATTATAGTTAAATGACCTTTCTCTTCAGCTCAAGAAAACAGATTATCTATCGGTATACACATGTATGACCTTTGTTCCATTTTGTTTTATATCTTCGAGAGTATAGTGAAATATTGGAATTGATCTTAATGTGTCAAAATAGAGTTTTTCGTCTGATCATTGTTTATTGGATGTGTTAGGAATTGTGCATCTAAAATTTAGGTAGTAGTTTTTATGACACTGTTTTGGCTTTGCAAATTTGCAATTAGCTTCTACCTCTTGAATTTGGGTTCCTTGCCTTTTTTTTTCTCTTTTCTAATAATTGTTTTCCTTCTGTAGGGAA